>NW_015387706.1:365998-410785 GCF_001527695.2 Protobothrops mucrosquamatus
TCATGCCCGTTGCTGGTTGGCTAACTAGCAACAGGGTCTTGCCAGCCAATGGAATTGTGTGATTACAAGCCAGGGGAATCCCATAAAAGAGGGCTCCCCTGGCCCAGAGAACCAGTCCGGATTTACTTGATGCCTTGCCAATAAACCGAGAGCTGACTGTCACTCGACTCGTGTCTTACTGCCTGCGCGATCTAACAGAATCTTTCCTAGGTTCTCTCTGAGTTAAGCTTTTAGGAATGTCCAACAACTCTTAAGTGATGATCAATGCTGGCATTCTATGTTATCCAACCATGTTAATGAGTGCCAACATTAACAGTTATGGAATAGATGGGTTATTGTCTCAAGATCATAAAGGAGAACTAAATATCTAGTACTTAATTGTTCTAAAACACTTACAGATGTAGAAGTGTCACATCCCCAAATTGAGAAAAAGAAGATTGCAATAAGATAGATATATGAATGAGTCTCAAAATATCTTTTTGGATTGGATCCTTCCAGCTATATATAGATAATAATCTGTTGCTCCCTTCAAAATGGAAACATTTGGGGCAGGTAAAAAAGTGCCAGAGACTTCTTCAGATGAAGAACTATAAAATTCATGTTTACGTCTAGCAAACATGCTTTTCAAAAGAAATATTTTGTCTTGACATCCTCTAAAGCTATATGATTTATGCTCAAGGCCTTTCCCCTTTCACACTTAACTATAGTGCAGACATGACTGAGATTGCTTTCATATTGCCCATACCTGAGTCAGATTTATTTACTTATTTTATTACATTTATCATATCCAACCACTCCAACAGACTCTGGGCAGCTTACACAATCCAATACAAAGATAAACAATTGAAAACAGACAAAACAAAACTGCCTAGACTGAAAACAGCCATTTAATACTGCACGACAGCCCCATCCCCAAATATTAATCCCAGCCCTGGGACCAAAACCAAGTTTTAAGAATTTTCAGAACCTCAGGAGAGTGGATGCATTCCCTTTCACTGGTGGAAAGCTGTTTCAGACAGTGGAAGTCATGACAGAGAAAGCCCACTTCCTAAACAATAATGGGGAAGCATCAAACCTGAGGCACTCCACGAGTCAAAGGCTGCTGGCACAATTTTTCCTCTCCAGTCAAGATCTACCGGAACTGACCACTGAGAAAGGAGAAGAACCACCACAACATAAAGTGTCCCATTTACAACTCCCACAGTTGGTCCAGAAGAATACTGGTGGTATTAAAAGTCACTGAGAAATCAAAGAGCACAAATATGGATGTACTACCCCCATCCCACCAAAGGTCATCAGTAAGCATGACCAGTGCTATTTTCATACTTTCTACATAGCCTGAAACTAGACTGAAACAGGTTCTGATGGTCCATTTCCTCCAAGATCCTCTGTAATGATGTCTCACTATTTTCTTCACAACCTTCCCAACAAAGGGGCTTATTGGAAACTGGTGAATAATTGTCCAAAACAGAAAGGTCCAATGATGGCATTTTCAGGAAGACATATACCACTGCTTCCTTCAAGGCTGGAGGGATCAGCCCTTCCCCCAAAGAGAAGATACCACCAGATCCATGATAACCACTCAGCAGGGGCCAAAATCTAAGATAAAGTTAGGGTTAGGGTTGATATATATGAGGACCTTGTCCACTTCTTTTGGAGTCATGGAATCAAACTCAGCTTAGATAGTCTCACAAGACCAGGCCCTGGGGAACCTCACTTGCACCCGCTCACAACAGGGAATGGACATTTTCTCTGGCATGGTGGACTTGTGAGAAAGCTAAGAAAATTTGAATATCAATTCACACAAAGTTGGAAAGGATTTCAAAGATTAACATTGTGAAGAAACCAGAATCCTTTTTTATATTGGGACTTACAGACAATGAATTAGAAAGGACTCATGGTAGATTGATTTGGTATATGGTAACTGCAACAAGATTATTGTAGGTACAATGATGGAAGAATAATGAAATCCACACAGTGGAGAAATGGACTGTGAAAATGTCAGAATTTGCAGAAATGGCAACACTAACCAGTTAGGTCAGAGGAAAAAGGAACAAGATGGGGTTTTTTTTTTGAAAGAGTGGAAAGTTTTTCTCCCATTCATGGCTTATCTTGGTTCTTGCACAAGTTGTCTGCTTCATTTTGCCCCATGATAGGGAAGGGGCTGATGCTACCTTGGTGCCCAAGACCAATGCAACATTTTTTTTATCTAATTATTATATATTTGTAGAAGCCACGTCAGTCAGGTATGGTTACAGTCTGCCTTTATATATGTGTGAGAAAGAGAGAGAGTGAGAGAGAGAGAAATAAAAACCTTATTACAATATCTTTGCTTTCTCGTGACAGATATTACTGGTATAATTTCAGTGTAAACCTGTTGCAGGGTTCCGGCTCTTTAACAATACACTGCAAACAATTTCATGGTATTGTTCTATCCCTTCAGAAACCTTTTCCAGTTCTATATCCTAAACAGATAACCTTTCTAATTTTTCTTGTTTAAAAATGCATGAACCATTTTAATAACAAAAAAGGAGTTGTTTGAGATTCTAACCTTTCTTTTTGTGAAATTCAGGCATTCTGGAAATGATCTCTGGGTAAATGCCATTCTGATTCTATTAAGGTTAATTTTCAGACAGACTGCAAAGGGCACAGTGAGAGTGGAAAGTAATTATAGAAAACAGGGCACATCTGCTTTTGAATGCCTCCTCAAAGTCACCAGCAGCAACACCCAAATGGCTTAATCCTGTGCTCCAGCTTCCTGTCAATGGACTGGAGGCTGTTATAGCGATATATGTCAACCTTGAAGTCAGTGATCTGTGAGCAAGGGGAAATTAAGGCTTAAACTGTAAATATTCTGAAAAAATTAAACCCTGAAAACTATGGTCATGGATGCCTACATCCTTGTGTACTTTTTTTTTTTAGCACTCATAGCACTGAAAAATTGAAAATGAAGTTTTAGAACAAACCAAGAAAACACATGCTTAAAACTAATATTAATCTAGAAATGACTAAATCTGTTGATCAGTTTAGTTTTTCATTTTATCTACTATTAATTTTGGGGGGTATTTTTTGTTTTGGCATCAGATATAGCATGCCTAAGGTGTTTGTTCATGTTGTCTAGTGTAGACTCAATAAATAGTATTTTGTAATACAAGAAACTCTTTTTATCATATGCGCATACATTTTTATGGATTTTTTAGTTTACACGTAGGCTTACAACCACTCATTTAGTGACCATTCAAAGTTACAACAGCACTGAAAAGTGAAAAGTGACTTATGACTGTTTTTCACACGGCCGTTGCAGCATCCCCATGGTCACATGATCAAAATTCAGATGCTTGACAATTGAGTCATATTTATGACGGTTGCAGTGTCCTGGGGTCATGTGAGATCACACCTTTTGTGATCTTCTGACAAGCACAGTTGATGGAGAAGCCAGATTCACTTAACAACCATGTTACTAACTTAATAACTGCAGTGATTTATTTAACACTGCACTGTGGCAAGAAAGGTCCTATAATGGGGTAAAATTCACTTAACAACTGTCTTGCTCAGCAACAGAATTTTTGGCTCAACTGTAGTTGTAAGTCGAGGACTTACCTGTATATCACCTCCTATTTCATAGCAAGGGGCAGAAGAAAGAGCCTTTCTACACAAAAACAACTCAAAACCTAGTAACAAGAGTGAGGAGAATTAAGCCCATTAGGAAATATTGCATTAGCACATGGGTGTGAAACTCACCACGTCACGTGACATGTTGCGATGTATCACAACTTTTTTTTGTATTGCTGGAGCTGGGGTGGACATGGCCTCTGCATGATGCAACCAGCCTGCGGGCCGGTAGTTTGACACCCCTACATTAGCATATAGACACAGCATGGAAAAATCCTGCCAATGAAACATAGTGAAGAGGTTTTCCAATATATCTTCATGAGAGAGTTTCCAGGTGTTTTGAACTCAAATTTCTGATTGTTAATTAATGCAATTGATAGCTGGGTAGGAAAATGACAGAGGCTAAAGGGGAACCAAGCCAACAAAAAACACAAATGCTGCATTTCCAGGCTGGAAGTTAAATGTGCCCCTCAAAAATCCGGTTCAGAAACATTGCTTAGCCATTTTCAAAAGCATCACTCTTCGGCCAATATAAATAAGAGGTAGGCAAATGTAGTGACTGTGTGCTCCAATACATCCCCACATATCTCCCTTGGTGCACTTGTAGTCCCCTGAACCACCTGATAATTTCTCCTCCTCCTCCTCCTCCTCCTCCTCCTCCTCCTTCTCTTTCTTCTTCTCCTCCTCCTCCTCCTCTTAATTATACATGATGAAAGAGCATCTCACAGTGACAGAGTGAAATTGCTCTGCCAGGAAAAATCACACTAATTGCCTCTTGCTTTCTTATTATGATTGTTAACTAATAGTATCTTTGTTTTCAAAGCTTTTTAGACACTTGAGTTGAAGCTTGTCTTAACCTAAGTCCAAATNTAAGACAGAGCCTTGTGGTACCCACTGCTTACTTCTCTCCATGTGGATGTAGTACCATTGAGGACTACTCATTGAGTACGGTTTGTCAGCCAGCTACAAATCCATCTGGTGGTGATGTTGTCTATTCCACCTTTTTCTAGCTTACCAAGCAGTAGATTGTGGTCTACTTTGCCAAATGCCTTACTGAAATCTAAGTATAATATGTCCACAGCATTTTGCTGGTCTACTAATTTGGTCACTTTATCAAAGAATGAAATAAGATCGTTTTGGCATGATCTGTTTTAACAAACTCGTGCTGGCTACCAGCTATAACTTTGTTTGCTTCTAATTGTTCACAGATCTGTTTTTTGATTATCTTTTCCAGGATCTTCCCAGGTATTGATGTTACACTGTTTGGTCTGTAGTTTCCTGGGTCTGTTTCCCCCCCCCCTTTCTTGAAAATGGGAACCACATCAGCCCTTTTCCAATCCTCAGGTACTTCCCTGGTGCTCCAGGATTTTGGAAAGATATGGTGCAATGGTTCTGAGATAACATCTGCCAGCTCCTTCAGAACTCTGAGATGTAATCTGTTGGGTCCTGGTGATTTATATTCATCAAGGTCGGATAGGTGTTTTCTTACCGTTTTCTTGCTTATTTTAATTTTTGTTTCTAGGTTGTCTTTTGCAGCATTTTTTTGATATGTTGTGCTATAATTTCTTTTTGTGTGAAGATTGATGCGAAGAATGAGTTAAGCAGCTCTGCTTTCTCCCTATTGCTTGTTACTTCCTTGCCATCTTCTCTCTTTACTGGATCTACAATTTCCTTGACTTTTTTCTTATTAATATGTTGAAAGAACCTTTTTTATTATCCTTGATTTCTGTTGCTAGTCTTTGTTCCTGACTTTGTCTTTGCATGTTCTGGCTGTCTGCTGAAAATCAACCTTAGTTATGTGTCCCTCTTTCCATTTTTTTGTACTTGTCCTTTTTGTCTTTCAGTTTGTCTGAGAGATCTTTGTGCAGCCATGCTGGTTTCTTCTTGACTTTCCTGTTTTTCTTTTTCAGTGGTATTGTGCTGGAATGGACTTTTGTGATAGCATTTTTCAGAGTTTCCCATGCTTCTTGAGTTGTTTTCCCCTTTAGGATTTTTATCCATGGAATCTTTCCTAGGTTCTCTCTGAGTTAAGCTTTTAGGAATGTCCAACAACTCTTAAGTGATGATCAATGCTGGCATTCTATGTTATCCAACCATGTTAATGAGTGCCAACATTAACAGTTATGGAATAGATGGGTTATTGTCTCAAGATCATAAAGGAGAACTAAATATCTAGTACTTAATTGTTCTAAAACACTTACAGATGTAGAAGTGTCACATCCCCAAATTGAGAAAAAGAAGATTGCAATAAGATAGATATATGAATGAGTCTCAAAATATCTTTTTGGATTGGATCCTTCCAGCTATATATAAATAATAATCTGTTGCTCCCTTCAAAATGGAAACATTTGGGGCAGGTAAAAAAGTGCCAGAGACTTCTTCAGATGAAGAACTATAAAATTCATGTTTACGTCTAGCAAACATGCTTTTCAAAAGAAATATTTTGTCTTGACATCCTCTAAAGCTATATGATTTATGCTCAAGGCCTTTCCCCTTTCACACTTAACTATAGTGCAGACATGACTGAGATTGCTTTCATATTGCCCATACCTGAGTCAGATTTATTTACTTATTTTATTACATTTATCATATCCAACCACTCCAACAGACTCTGGGCAGCTTACACAATCCAATACAAAGATAAAACAATTGAAAACAGACAAAACAAAACTGCCTAGACTGAAAACAGCCATTTAATACTGCACGACAGCCCCATCCCCAAATATTAATCCCAGCCCTGGGACCAAAACCAAGTTTTAAGAATTTTCAGAACCTCAGGAGAGTGGATGCATTCCCTTTCGCTGGTGGAAAGCTGTTTCAGACAGTGGAAGTCATGACAGAGAAAGCCCACTTCCTAAACAATAATGGGGAAGCATCAAACCTGAGGCACTCCACGAGTCAAAGGCTGCTGGCACAATTTTTCCTCTCCAGTCAAGATCTACCAGAACTGACCACTGAGAAAGGAGAAGAACCACCACAACATAAAGTGTCCCATTTACAACTCCCACAGTTGGTCCAGAAGAATACTGGTGGTATTAAAAGTCACTAAGAAATCAAAGAGCACAAATATGGATGTACTACCCCCATCCCACCAAAGGTCATCAGTAAGCATGACCAGTGCTATTTTCATACTTTCTACATAGCCTGAAACTAGACTGAAACAGGTTCTGATGGTCCATTTCCTCCAAGATCCTCTGTAATGATGTCTCACTATTTTCTTCACAACCTTCCCAACAAAGGGGCTTATTGGAAATTGGTGAATAATTGTCCAAAACAGAAAGGTCCAATGATGGCATTTTCAGGAAGACATATACCACTGCTTCCTTCAAGGCTGTAGGGATCAGCCCTTCCCCCAAAGAGAAGATACCACCAGATCCATGATAACCACTCAGCAGGGGCCAAAATCTAAGATAAGGTTAGGGTTAGGGTTGATATATATGAGGACCTTGTCCACTTCTTTGGGAGTCATGGAATCAAACTCAGCTTAGATAGCCTCACAAGACCAGGCCCTGGGGAACCTCACTTGCACCCGCTCACAACAGGGAATGGACATTTTCTCTGGCATGGTGGACTTGTGAGAAAGCTAAGAAAATTTGAATATCAATTCACACAAAGTTGGAAAGGATTTCAAAGATTAACATTGTGAAGAAACCAGAATCCTTTTTTATATTGGGACTTACAGACAATGAATTAGAAAGGACTCATGGTAGATTGATTTGGTATATGGTAACTGCAACAAGATTATTGTAGGTACAATGATGGAAGAATAATGAAATCCACACAGTGGAGAAATGGACTGTGAAAATGTCAGAATTTGCAGAAATGGCAACACTAACCAGTTAGGTCAGAGGAAAAAGGAACAAGATGGTTTTTTTTTTTTGAAAGAGTGGAAAGTTTTTCTCCCATTCATGGCTTATCTTGGTTCTTGCACAAGTTGTCTGCTTCATTTTGCCCCATGATAGGGAAGGGGCTGATGCTACCTTGGTGCCCAAGACCAGTGCAACATTTTTTTTATCTAATTATTATATATTTGTAGAAGCCACGTCAGTCAGGTATGGTTACAGTCTGCCTTTATATATGTGTGAGAAAGAGAGAGAGAGAGAGAGAGAGAGAGAGAGAGAGAGAGAGAGAGAGAGAGAGAGAGAGAAATAAAAACCTTATTACAATATCTTTGCTTTCTCGTGACAGATATTACTGGTATAATTTCAGTGTAAACCTGTTGCAGGGTTCCAGCTCTTTAACAATACACTGCAAACAATTTCATGGTATTGTTCTATCCCTTCAGAAACCTTTTCCAGTTCTATATCCTAAACAGATAACCTTTCTAATTTTTCTTGTTTAAAAATGCATGAACCATTTTAATAACAAAAAAGGAGTTGTTTGAGATTCTAACCTTTCTTTTTGTGAAATTCAGGCATTCTGGAAATGATCTCTGGGTAAATGCCATTCTGATTCTATTAAGGTTAATTTTCAGACAGACTGCAAAGGGCACGGTGAGAGTGGAAAGTAATTATAGAAAACAGGGCACATCTGCTTTTGAATGCCTCCTCAAAGTCACCAGCAGCAACACCCAAATGGCTTAATCCTGTGCTCCAGCTTCCTGTCAATGGACTGGAGGCTGTTATAGCGATATATGTCAACCTTGAAGTCAGTGATCTGTGAGCAAGGGGAAATTAAGGCTTAAACTGTAAATATTCTGAAAAAAATAAACCCTGAAAACTATGGTCATGGATGCCTACATCCTTGTGTACTTTTTTTTTTAGCACTCATAGCACTGAAAAATTGAAAATGAAGTTTTAGAACAAACCAAGAAAACACATGCTTAAAACTAATATTAATCTAGAAATGACTAAATCTGTTGATCAGTTTAGTTTTTCATTTTATCTACTATTAATTTTGGGGGGTATTTTTTGTTTTGGCATCAGATATAGCATGCCTAAGGTGTTTGTTCATGTTGTCTAGTGTAGACTCAATAAATAGTATTTTGTAATACAAGAAACTCTTTTTATCATATGCGCATACATTTTTATGGATTTTTTAGTTTACACGTAGGCTTACAACCACTCATTTAGTGACCATTCAAAGTTACAACAGCACTGAAAAGTGAAAAGTGACTTATGACTGTTTTTCACACTTACGGCCGTTGCAGCATCCCCATGGTCACATGATCAAAATTCAGATGCTTGACAATTGAGTCATATTTATGACGGTTGCAGTGTCCTGGGGTCATGTGAGATCACACCTTTTGTGATCTTCTGACAAGCACAGTCGATGGAGAAGCCAGATTCACTTAACAACCATGTTACTAACTTAATAACTGCAGTGATTTATTTAACACTGCACTGTGGCAAGAAAGGTCCTATAATGGGGTAAAACTCACTTAACAACTGTCTTGCTCAGCAACAAAATTTTTGGCTCAATTGTAGTCGTAAGTCGAGGACTTACCTGTATATCACCTCCTATTTCATAGCAAGGGGCAGAAGAAAGAGCCTTTCTACACAAAAACAACTCAAAACCTAGTAACAAGAGTGAGGAGAATTAAGCCCATTAGGAAATATTGCATTAGCACATGGGTGTGAAACTCACCACGTCACGTGACATGTTGCGACGTATCACAACTTTTTTTTGCATTGCTGGAGCTGGGGTGGACATGGCCTCTGCATGATGCAACCAGCCTGCGGGCCGGTAGTTTGACACCCCTACATTAGCATATAGACACAGCATGGAAAAATCCTGCCAATGAAACATAGTGAAGAGGTTTTCCAATATATCTTCATGAGAGAGTTTCCAGGTGTTTTGAACTCAAATTTCTGATTGTTAATTAATGCAATTGATAGCTGGGTAGGAAAATGACAGAGGCTAAAGGGGAACCAAGCCAACAACAAACACAAATGCTGCATTTCCAGGCTGGAAGTTAAATGTGCCCCTCAAAAATCCGGTTCAGAAACATTGCTTAGCCATTTTCAAAAGCATCACTCTTCGGCCAATATAAATAAGAGGTAGGCAAATGTAGTGACTGTGTGCTCCAATACATCCCCACATATCTCCCTTGGTGCACTTGTAGTCCCCTGAACCACCTGATAATTTCAAGAAGAAGAGGAGGAGGAGGAGGAGAATTAATATGTACTACTTTCTCGTAGAGTGTCACTGTCTCACTTTAACGAGACGGTCCTTTTTAGTGTGATTAACGGAGAACGAAAGAATAATACTAACAATTGATTATCATAGAAACAAAAGTTTCGAAAAATCTGTGAACTCAACTTCGAACAGAATTGGATTCAGGTTTATATTGCAGCCTGATCTAGGAAACCAGACAGCTCCTGGCACAGACATGTTAAGTATATTTCACCAGCTAACAGTGACTGACAAGAGCTACAGATTTTCTGAGCACTTCTCAGCTATTTTCCACCCAGCTAACAAGCACTGTTGAAATAAAATGTGAATTCCCAAATCTGATTGAGCTGCTAGATTCTAGGGACAAGGAAATGTGGCACTGCATACTGTATTAACACTCACCCAACTAGCATTGCATGTACAGGTAGTTCTCGACTTACAACAGTTTAGTGACCGTTCAAAGTTACAATGGCACTGAAAAAAGTGACTTATGACCATTTTTCACTGTTGCAGCATCCCCATGGTCACATGATCAAAATTCAGAGGCTTGGCAACTGACTCGTACTTATGATGGTTTCAGGGTCCTGGGGTCATGTCATCACCTTTTGTGACTTTCTGACAAGCAAACTCAACGGGGAAGACAGAGTTACTTAACAACTGTTTTACTAATTTACCAACTGCAGTGATTCACCTAACAGCTGTCACAAGAAAGGTTGTACAATGGGGCAAAAGTTGCTTAACAACTGTCTTGCTTAGCAACAGAAATTTTGGGCTTAATTGTTGTCATAAGTTGAGGACTGCCTGTAATCTTAGACATGGATTTCCATGAACCTTTCAGTAAGAATGTAAAAAAAGATCGCAAGGCATTTCTTTCAATGTTTGGAAGGAAAATTACCTACCACTAAAATATAAGAATATTGGGCTGGTAGGTGTACTTAAAATTATGAGACTATATCTCAACAATGGTCATGGTGGACATTGTCACAAAATCGCCACTTACCTGCTTCCCAGTTTGTTCTTTACCACCTTAACTTATTTTGGCTTTTTCCAGTTAGGTTTTTTTATTTATTAAATTCATTCAATTAGCAAATTTATATGCTGCCCATCTCATTGTCAAGTGCCTCTGGGTGACTTAACAGTATAAAAGCAAAACTATAAAGGTTAAAACATTAAAAGAAATATTGTTTAAAAGGTTAGTATTGTTCCATTAAAAAAACATTAGCAACAGCGATCCATTGTTTCATTTTCTAATAAAATAAGGACTCAAGAAATATTCTTGCTTTAAATAAAGTTTTCTTCTGTGGATTTATCCAAAGCCCTCAAAGCCATTCACATTGAAAAGCCATCGTTATATCCTATAGCTTCTTTGGTTCTGTCTTCTTGAATTTCTGCATACCATAGATGGCTCCAGCTTAGTATTTCTCAAGCTTCTATAATGGTGGCTCACTAAAGAAGCATCCATAAAATGTTTATTAATGTTAAACTACCTTTTTTAAAGCGTCCAGGTAGTTCTTGACTTATAACCATTCATTTAGTGACTGTTCAAACATATGACACTGCTGAAAAAAGTGACTTGCAACCAATCCTCACATTGCAGTGAACCCCATAGTCACATGGTCAAAATTTGGGTGCTTGGTAATCAGCATGTATTTACGATCGTTATAGAATCCCAAGGTCACCTAAATGCCATTTGCAACCTTCCCAACCAGCTTCTGACAAGCAAAGTCAATGGAAAGACAGATGTATCAAGGGCTCTACAGACTCAGTATTGCATCCAGATTGGGAGGGCTTTGCCCCAAATACCAGTCCTAGTGGAACAACAGTGTGAGAAGGGCATCAACATCCACAAGATGTCGTTGCTTTCATTACACCATAAGCTCCGTCCCTTCCATGTATGGTTGTGATATCACAATGCATTGCAAAAAGGATGGGGTTAGGCTATTAGGCTATTGTCATTCTCCCCTCCCCCTCCCCAGTCCTTTTGACGATGCTCCTGGAAATGGCTGTCTTTATCTTTTGCTTCTGAAGCCAGCAGAAATGTAGACCATCATATTATTTTTTATGATGGTCTACACTTCTTCTGGCTTCAGAAACAAAAGATAAAGACAGCCGTTTCCAGAAGCATCTTCAAAAGGACTGGGGAGGGGGGAGGGGAGAATGTTGGACTAAGAGAGGCCTTGCCCTGATCCACTAGGATTATTATAGTTTTCATACAAACCAACTCAAATAACCATTATATTCATCTGCACCAGCACCAATTAAGGTACTTTGTTATTGTCTTCCCAATATTGTTGGAGTATCCATTGTTGGTAGCCTTGTTTATTCTAATTAATTAAGAATTCAGCTTTTGTTTAAACCCTGCCAATCTGCACATTAAATTAATATGGTAACTGCAATCTCGATTGTGCCACATAACTTCCTTTGAGATAAAAGGTTTGTGGCACAAAATTAGCTCAATTAATTTAGTAGAGTTATACTTCAGTTGTTTCCTAATTTGATCCCTTGAAATCACTTCTGTCTACTTTCTTGCAATAGGAGAATTAGATTTCCCCTTTCTCCTATATCATTCAAGAAAGAACATCTGTTCTCATTTTCTATTGCTTGTTTTCCTTTTTGGCTACCCCAGGGATCAACCATTCACTCTTTTCACAATGAAGATGCACCTAGTTTTCATGGTTACTGCTAACAGAGACATACATAACCTGAGCTGAGACTCAGCAATTAGTAACATACAAGTAAAAAAAAAAGAAGGAAAGATAAACTCTGAAGCATATAGGTGCATTTTTTTTGCTACTTGAAGATTAATTAAAGGGTTGCATAAATATATGTTTACATTTTAATGAAAAAAATGTCTAATTCACACCTCCCAAGACTGTATATAGGAAACTAACTCAACACTGAAAAACACAATATAAAATTCTAAATAACACAACATCGAAACACTGAAGTCAACTTCTCACAAAGAAGATGACTCAAGAAAACCTTCATTTTCAAAACAATGTCAAGTTCCATTAATATTCACCAATGGAGCTTTGAAATGTCTCCAGCTCAGGCTCTGCCTTTTTGGACACAAATTCTGAAACATCTATGCAAGCTTTCCTGAACATTTTGTCCATATGCAATTTCAATTGCATAGCAAAATAGGACTTGCAGCAGCCTGAAGTATCATCATTACCTAAAAATGATGGCCACTGTGATTAGGTGGAACTAAAATTTGGGTTCGTATCACTGTTAAGTTGCTTGATTATAGTGTTAGCTGCTAGGGCACAGAATTGCCAAGAGCTTGATTGTAATCTTGATGCCTGTAGAATGATCTCTGTGGATGAGATGTGCTTGACTGAGGTTTTAACACATTTGAGGTAACAGTCAAGGGAAGCAGAGTATTGTGTGCCAGCAAAAGAACTACTTGTTAACTATGTTAATAGAATTAAAAAATAATAATCCAGGGACAATCACTGGTAAAACTGCAACTAAATCAGTTAGGCGGATCTGACTTCTTGTTAGAATCAGGAACTTTGCTGTCTTTTAAGTGATCACATAGTAAAAACCACTACCCCATTGGGTTTTTTTTTAGGGAGGGGCATTTTGAAGAAAGATTGTTTAACAACAACAACAACAACAACAACAACAATAATAATACTAAAGAGGGGGTAGAAATTACATTATAAATAAAACAACTCCAAAAATGTGAGTCATATTGCTCAAACAATTCATCCCTTGCCCCTTTGTCAGAAAAAGACTAATTCACATCATGATAAATAATGCATATTCATCAGTTTATCATTGCCAGTCAGATGTAGATTTCCTCTTACTTGGTGTATTGTAATGACTTTATCTATATTCCCCATATTCATGAAATATTGTTGAGATTTCGAGAGATTCCAAATATTGCAGATTTAGCCAAGATGAGAATAATGTGATTCATCCAAATTCACATTAACAATTATATATGTTACTGTCAGCTAAAATGCAACTATAATAGGACAAGACCAAACCATGTGGGTTCATGTTCTAACTTCTGAGTTACACCTCTAACAGCAGGGCAGTTACGTTTAACCTTATTGGACATCATTGTAGTGGTTGTTGTAATATAGCCTCCTTTTAAGATATCAACCTTAGTTGATAAGGTCCAACCAAGAATAAGACAGTCAACCAGAATAAGACAGACAATATTCCCATTATTTAATGGATCAATAAATGCCAATATCAATTTTTTCAGTTTTTTAAAACTTTCTATAAAGAAGGCTTACTAGCTTAGAAGAATATCATTCCCTTAAAATCTCTAACCACTGTCAATCTTCAGAAGTTGCAATTGCATTTGGATCAAATAAACAAAGAACCAAATATTTATTATACTAACTTGCTCAAATATCTAAAATGGACATCCTTTGACAGCACAGACTCTTCTGAGAGCCTTTGGGCCAAAGCTTAGGTATGATGCCGTAGCTTCTGTTTTGGGAATATAGTTGACACAACCTCTAAGCACCAGGGAGATATTAAAAAAAAAACAGAAGAAAACAAAACCAGATCTCAGGTCTCTTAACTTTTTTCCTATACTTCTGCTACTCAGAGCTACCATTTTCTTGAACAACATTCCTTACATTTTAGTCACATCCCACTTCTCCACCAAGTGGGATGTGTTCCCAGAATTTGTTCCCTGAGGTTCCCCAACCACTATTGACTAGAATTGCTTAATTTCTTGCAAGTTAAGTTCTACCTCTTGAAATTTACATTTCAAAGTGGAGATGTTCATACCAGTTTATCCACCTACTGTATGTGACAAAAGTGGAATGGATCTTTCACTATCCTCTGTTTTAAGTTCCAAATTAATTGGTGAAGGGCTTTGTTTTGTTAAGATTCACTGTGCATTCACCTCCACCTCCAAGCTATTGTTAATTATTACTAAGTAGCTCTGGACAGGAGTAATAGTGTAAGTATTCAGTACAAGTATAGAAACAAGTCCCTTGCAGTCTCATTTTCGAATTCACATTTTCTAAAGCTAGCTTGAAATAATAATGCTTTTAGAATATATATTGATGTCAGATCATGGATTTCCCAAAGTTCTGCGTGCTGTAAAGCCCTCTCATGTCCAGATGGGCTTGCAAAGGCCTCTCCAGTGCAGATGGGTCCTGCTCTGCCTGTCAGTGTCTTCGCAGTCAGATTTTTGGAAGGGTGAGTGAGCTGTCATGCCTGAATAGGCTTCTCTTATTGGCAATTGGGCTGTGAAAAGAAACGCAACCTTGAAGTCACCATAGAGATCTGTCCTACTTTTTAGGAGTTAATTTCCTAAATGGGCACACCACAATCCAGCAGATGTCCCCAAACCTGTCACTTTCCAGAAGTGTTGGGACTACAGCTTTTATTTAGTTTTTTTTTCCCAATGGGAAAGGCAATTTGTAGGTGATCTAAAATAGACTATAGAGCAGTGCGAGGTAGAGAACGGTTGCTTGAGGTTAGGAGGACTCTGGTGGATGAGGAAATCTGCTCACAAAAGATGATTGGCAATTGTTTTCTACTGCTGTAGTTTGGACTTTTCCAGCTCCCCCCCCCCCCCACTTTGACAGTTCAAGGACTGTTGCTGAAACTATCTATATGCAGAACATGAACTTGCTCACCAAATTTCACCCTCACACTCATTATTCCAGGGGCAGGAGCAAACAGTTCCTTGGGGGTATACTTTCTTGACTTTTAAACACATTATTTTAAAATGAAGGGCAGATTATTCTTCACCCAATCAGGGAGTTAGAGAAGATAAGCACCTTAATACTAAGGTGACCAGTTAGCAAATACTGTTCTAGAATTTTTATGAGTAACGGTTGCCTATATTTTTATTACTGTAAAATCTTTTTCTTCAAGGAGCATTCAATAAACAATATTGAGACCACAATGTTCAGCTTTCCAGGATATTTTTTTTGTCAATGTGAAGAATAACTGTATTTTTAAGCCTGCCTTCTGCAGCCTGATGTCCTTCAGTTCCCAGACACATCTAGAGGACACTTGATTCGAGAAAGCTATTTTTGGACAAGTTATTGAAGCCCAAACTGGGCAAGAATATATTTCTAAACTGTGTGATGGGAAGCATTATTTAAAATAACATTATAAAGCACAGCAAATAGCTCTGAATTACTGTTTGGCACCTGGAGGCTAGGTGGGCCACTATAGGTGGGACATTGATGCAATTAAGAAAGGACTATGTCAGGTTTATTTTCCATTCCTTTGTTTCCTGAGTATTCAGGAGATATTCGGACCTTCTCTTCTCTTCTCTTCTCTTCTCTTCTCTTCTCTTCTCTTCTCTTCTCTTCTCTTCTCTTCTCTCCTCTCCTCTCCTCTCCTCTCCTCTCCTCGCCTCTCCTCTCTTCTCCCCTCCCCTCTCCTTTTCCCTTCCTTTCCTCTCCCCTCATCTTTTCTCTCCTACCCTTCTCTTCCTTTCACCTGCTCAATTTTAAGGCTTTTCCTGATTTATAGAATTTCGCCAGCTCAGTGGCCAAACATCATGTTGTCGTTCTTTAGCCATTGTGATTGGAAATATTGCTCACTCACTTTAGCTAGCATTACACCCCAGTCACCTGATTTACTCCAAGCCAATAATAGTATGCATATCCCACTAAAACCCCTCCCCTTAAAATTTAGCCACTTTCTCTTATTTGGAGGAAGTATTATAGACCCTAAGGAACATATTTTATTCCTTATATCCCCATGAATGTAAAAGTGTTCTTTCCATTCCAGTAACTAGCTGCACACTCATGGCCCTGCCAGGAAGGAGGAGGAGGAGGAGGAGGAGGAGGAGGAGGAGGAGGAGGAGGAGGAGGAAAGTATGTCTTGTGGACCACCTCTGCTGTAAGAAAACCTTGAATTAGTCATGCAAAACAACTGTTCATTTACAAGGCTTCCCTTTTAGGCATGGCATCCATATCCATCATGAAGATTTTTGTTGGAAGGAATTATAGGATTATTGGTACAGCTTTACTTTTAAGCTAACATGGAAGAACAAAGGGCTTGACACAACTATTAATGGAAAAAAGAAAGAAAGAAATAAAAACAATAAAAAGCTGAGACAGAGAAATCACCTATCTTGACTTCTAACTTCTAATGCTAGTAATTCCATCTGAGGGATAATTTCTTGTGGCCCACAGCTTTGTGGTGTCTGACCATGAGGTAGAGAAGCATGCCCCAAATGAACGTTTCCCAAAATTTTGAACCAAAGTTCACCATCACCTGTCACCAACCTGAATGGAGAGCACTGTTGAGAGGAGAGCTGGGACAAATAATCTCGAGATCTTTATGAGTGGGCTAAATATGGAATGAAAGGCCTTAAAGAATAAGACTGTTTCCCAGTGCTAGTCAAATTCAATTACAAATCAAGGGAAAATGCCAGGTCAAGAAATATGAAAAACTAGACAGAGTCAGAACATTGGGCCATGTCACCTGTTATATCTGACATTGAGGAATGTCAACAACTCTCCATGGTTGCAAACTGAAAATGGTCTATCTGGACCTAGGAATGTCAGAACTGGAACTTGGGCTGTTCATAAACAAAACCTCCGTGCTGTACCACAGAGCTATGGCCCTCTTGTCAAGGCATTGAACAATGTTCAAAACAACCGTAATGGATTTTCTTCTGGTTTTGAAATACATTTTGAGAAATAGGATAAAGTCATTGCAAATAGTTTGGAACATTCATCTAATCTGAGGCATTTGATTCTCATATCTAATCATTCCAAGAGCTGGAACAAATAGCTCTATTTATTTATTTATTTTTGCTTTGACTGTAGTTGATGTGACATAATTCAACTTTTCTTTGCTTTTATTTCCTGAGGATAGGAATAAACTATATATTTGCCCAGGCTTAAGTAGACAGCACAGGCTGTTTTTTTTAAGACTGGCCTTTGATGAGCTTTTCACAGAGGATTATTCTATTTTTGTTTTCTTATAAGATCATCAAAACAGATGATTCACAAAACCTTTAATAACTTCACAGGTAAGATAGAAATCAGATCAATGTAGTCTATTAGTCAGTGATTAATCCTATCCAAATTGTGCCTGGAAAAGAAATTAAAGTAGCGTCTGTCTTGTTTACTAACTTACTTTGAAGGAGTTGCTCAAATAATAAATGTATTCTCCAAGCTAGCTGTTAAAGACTACTGTGATTAATAATATATGAAATAAATCTGCCAATTCATGATGGGCCTATAAAAACAGGATTGCTGACCATTAACACATTATTAGTCTAGTGGCCCTCTGTTTTAAACACTTCCAAACATAGATTACTAAACAGGGACATTAGGGAGAACCAGTATATTTCTCAGTAACAAAAAACAATTGAGGAACCAATTTTCAATTGAAAACCATTGAGACAGGAATGGATTGAGCGATCTCATCTACACACTCATTATCTGCTCAGCAGCAATATGGTCTAGGATGAAAGAATATGATAGAATTCTACTGGGATGACACGATTCATGTTGCAGTGTGGGAAAGTGATCTTGATTGTGACGTGTAACCTTAAAAGTTCACTTGGAAATCAATCCAAATTTGCAGATTCCAGAATGAATGGAAGCAGGCTATTCTAGCATTGTCAGTATAAACAGTGACAACAACAACACCTACACACAGTGCTTTTTTTCTAAAAAAAAAAAAAGGTGCTGGAATTCACACACATCATACAACCCGCCTTGCCTACCCTACAAGGTTCCATCCAAAAAAGGTGCCGGAACTCCGTTCTGGGCATTCTATGAGAAAAAAAGCCCTGCCTGCATGTATAAGATAGGTAATCATGCTGCGTAGATGGTGATTGGTGAATGCAGGCTTAGTCTTAGTATGCTTTAGCTGTAAAACCCTGTTCAAATGATGGAGCATGAAAAATCATGCATAGTCTGTGAAGTTAAAAACAGTGTTCATAGCAAGAAAGCTTTGGCAAGCAACCTTGGTTTACCTTGCTGAACAAGAGCAAAGTTTCTATATGTAAAAGAAATTGCTTCATTTTTATCTTATTTATGCTTAGCTATATTCTTGGAATCTTTTAAAATGGGAGGGATTTTTTTTTTTTGCAGCCCGATGTCTTCTTTTTCCTCTTCATTAAACACACAGTAGAGTGTGAGAGAACCATTCTATTCAATTAACACCTTTTCCCCACTGAGTGTTACAAAATTTAAAGGATTTCCTTTCTTCAATTTCTTGTGGATGTGATAAGCCAGAGATGAGGCTGGATAACTTTCTTGACAGTGTTTGCTGTTAATTTCTATCTCTACTTTTAGCACAACTTTGTTCCATCAGCAGCTGCTTTATTAAAAAGGCCTATTGGGTTTGTCTATAAAAGTCCTTTGTAAAAATGTCACACGCCGATGAATTATTAGGGCTATTTTGGTTTGACTTTGTGACATTCTCTTTCTCTCTCTCTCTCTGTTCACTGTCCTCAGTTCTGAGTATATGACCTATAATAAATTGAACAGAGGGAAATGACCTTTTTTGTCATTGCTTCCTTTCATAACATTTCCCCCCAGCATTAAGTTAACAAAGTTACATACAGGTAGTCCTCAACTTACATTTATAATTGGAATCAGATGTTCCCTTGCTAAGTGATGCAACCATAAAGCACAATATCTTGTGCCTGCATTGCTTAGTGACAGCAGTACTGGCACAACCCTGTTGCCATCATCATTAACTAAGAATTTCAAGTTGTTAAGCAAATATGCATTCCAATCAAAGCCATTTGAGGCTAGGTTCCTCCTCTTCAGTTCCCACCATCAGCCTATCATGCCCCCATTTCTGCCCTTTTGGGGCAACAAGCAGCCCCATAACTGCCTCTGAGACAACTTGCAACGCTGCAGCTAGGGGCTTTGGGCACGCTATGGCTCTGCGGCTGCAAGAAACCTCTCAGTTCAGCACAGCACAAAGCCCTTTGCTGCACATAGCCCAGCCTCAACCAGCAATAGCAGCACACCACACAGCAGCCACCCCAGGAAGCCCCAGTAATGCAGTGCAAAACCACAGCCCAGCACAAAACCACAGCCTAGCACTGCAGCACAAAACCGTGACCCCAGAAAATCTTAGCACTGACCCACAAAGCTGCAGAACAGCAACACAGCACAAAGCCACCAACCCAGAGTGCCCCAGCTGCTCTAGGAAGCTCCAGCTGCCCAGCCAGCTACCTCACTGCCTTGTACTCCAAGACCCCTGATGCCCTTCACTCTGTTGCCACCTGATCTTGTGGCCTTCTCGCTCCCACTGCCAGTGAGGCTCACCCTTCACAACACCACGTGAAGCCATCTCTGCCCATGTCTTGTGTGGAAACTACTTTGCACAACCCGGGAAAGAAAGCCTTGTGTGGCCAGCAGCTGCCTCACAAAGCGCCAGGACATTCTTGGTCAGCAGCCAAAGCAAGAAGACAATGAAGGTCAGCTAGGGCCACAGAAAGCACAGGGCCCAAAAGGCATAGACAGGGGGAGAAAGGTGAGTGTGTGGGGGGGGAGTTGAAGCACCCCTGTGGTTGTAAGTGAGGGCAGGCTGCCAAGTGAGGGCAGGCTGCCAAATTTTGATCACATGACCATGGGACTGGACATAAGTCCCTTTGTTCAGCACCACTGTAACTTCAAATGATTCCTGAACATGTGGTTGTTAAGTTGAGGACTACCTATATACACATTGCCAAATTTCAGAAAATGAATAAGCTTTTCTAAAAAAATAATAATAATCAAGCTCTCTCTCTCTCTCTCTCTCTCTCTCTCTGTATATATAATTTATTGTTCTTGTATTGCTGGAACCAAATGGTCCAGTGGTCAAATGTCTGTTTCTGAGTTGTTTTATGTTAAAAGCCTCACTGTACAATTTTCCTACTTAACTTACTTAAACCAACTCTTGCTCCTGTAGTATTGTTCCTGTAGGGCAATTTATATAAAGTTAAAATTGCAAATAAGTAGCTCTTGTTGATATATGTTTTCTCATGGTCCATCAGCAGTAGTGTACCATCCCTAACTGTAGCTATTAAGATTTTTTTTTTCTGGGTATTTCACCACCTCACATCATGTTTTTTTTTAATGAACAGTGATCTTTCTTATATTAAGAGTTTAAAACTTGTTTCCATAGTGATGATGTTTACTAAGAAAATCTTCTTTTTCTCCTTTTCATAACTCCCAATTGAGGTGGGATGAAAAATAAAATATTGAACAGGAGATTTATGGAAGCATCTACAGGACCAGGAATGATCTTAGAGATGAAGAACTCCTGTGTAGTCACATGATTTCTCAGGCTGATGTTAGCTGATCTTATCCCCAGAGCAACTGCGACTACAAAAAAAAGTGCTTTCAGGTAAATAAACCAAAAGGGCTAAGTGTATGTTTATATCAGGGTAAATATTTTTGGCCCACAGCTCCCATCATCTTTTACCATCAGTCATACCAGCTATGACTGACTGAAGTTGAAATTCAGTAACATCTGAACACCTTTGGGGATTATTCAATTCACTGTTGTGTTTATGTTGTCATCCTTGAGTCCCACTTCCATATAACCAAGTCACAGAAGTTTTCTCTTTTATAACATTCTTGTTTCTTCAACAAATAGTGATTCCTTGCAACAAACCATACACTATGCTATCTGTATTTATACATCTAAAATTCCTGTACCTATTTTCCCATCTTTAGTAAATAGCCTGCCTAAATGTACAAATTCATCTCCTTGCTCTAACTTTTCTCCATTTATGTTTAACTTGCAATCAATCAGTCCATTTTTCTTATCAGACACAATTATCTTGGTCTTTCATTTATTAATTCTCAGATTCATACTGCATATTGCATTACGCAGCCTATCTTAACATTTCCTGCAAAGCATTCAGTCAGTAAGTCCAAGGGTCGGTTGTTGTGTCTTAGTGGGCGTATGTTTTTATGTATTTGTAAGTATAGGTTTCGTTATATAGACATCGTAATAGTCTTTACAAGGTACGTGTAAATAGGAATATATGTACGGGAGGTTCCTTGTAACATGTGAGAACGAATAAGGTGACGATCCTCAATTTATTACAGGAACCTGTAATTCGTTTATATTATTTTTTCTGTTCTTCTCTTCAAGATTAAACTATCATTCCCAAATTCCTTCACTGCAGTTTCATTCCAGATTACTTAATCCTTTTTATTATTAATTTAGTTACATCTTCTGGAGACTCCTTCTTTAGCCCTCTTCATCCATTTCCAAAACAATTGTTTATACACACACACACACACACACACACACACAACTTTGTGTGTTCTCTGCCTCTTTTACCCTTAATTGTTCCTTGTTCCTTTCTCTTATCTTTGTATTTTTCAGCATTCATTCTCTTGCACACATTTTTTTCTCACTCACATCTTCTTTTATTTCATCGTTTTAACAAGCATTTTTTTTTCATTAACATGACTGGATGACACTCTGAAACATAATCAATTTCACTCTGTTCTAAGCAGCTTCTTATCCTCTTTTCTTACATCTCCTTTCTTTTCATTCTGTTGGGGAATTAATCTATTTTCTACTATTATTTTACACCAGGACTCATTCTCCTTCTGCTTGCATTCATTCTACTTTCACCATAGTTTCTTTTGCTTCTTTCCTTTTCCTCCACATCCAGTAACTACTGTTGATACTACCAAGCAATTGCCAGTCTCCCATTTAGACTCTCACTTCATCCTTGTATTCATCAGGAATCCTTTTTATCAAAAATAATCAGATAAATTGTGCTTTTGGATTGCTTTGCTATCTGTATAGTGAATGGCCTTACACTTAGAGAACTTATTTTTCTAAGCAGATGCTAACCAGTTACTATTCTTTCATTGTCGGTTCCTATTCCTATCCATTTTTGTCTCCTAACAAAAAAAAATTCCCTCATGGATCACAATCCTTCAGAATAGTGTAAAATGTTCTCTAAAAGTCCTATCTGATTCTTCCATTATCTCTATCAGAGTGCAGCATGCAACTGTTACCAATCTCTTGTTTTTTTTTCTTTCAGACTTACACACAGTAACCTACTAATCCTAATTCATATTTTTGGACATAACATTTTAGCAATTTTATTCAGAATAGCATTTATACCTTTACTTTCATGCTTCTATTCATCAGTGTTGCTCCACCTGATCAGTTCATCTTTATTCACATCTATTATAATGTCTCTTTTCTCTCAGTTTCACAGCTCTGCAACTTCATTTAATTTGCTTTCATTAATTTCATTCCTTAATTTGTGCTCTTACTGTTCCTACCTTTGAAGGTAAAATATTCCATATGCTACAGTCATCCCACTGGAGCCATAAATTTTTGCCTCTGATATCCACTATGGCTTTGCTCAATTAAGGGTTTTATATAATGGTTTTAGTAAGATAGAGAACAAGTGGAGTTTACCAACTTTAGTTAGCAATATTCCCCACTAATGTTAAGGACAGTAGCAGTTGGTTTTGGCAAAGCGTAGCTGTAAAAAGTACACATGTAACCAAAATCCAATTTTAGTTTACTTTTTTGGCTTCAGTTCCTGTTGCTTCACAAACCTGGAGTATCTCAGATTTTGCTGAAATAGACTAACTTGGCTAACGCTCTGAAAAACAACAACACTTAAAATATGTCAGACCCATTTAGCCAGAATATTCCTGTATTTCCAAGTCTCCAGTAGGGGTCTTTTCATACCACCTTTTCAAAACAGAACCATGAGGGACTGAACTCGTGAAGTCTATTTTTCTCTCAGTGCACAAAAAGAAATACTGAATGTATTAGTTGTAACAAAGCCAGGAATGGAATTGTTTTCCAAACCACAGAAGCCAAGTAAACATTTTATGAAACAGCACGGAGGGAGGGAGGGAGGGAGGGAAAGACGGAGGGAGGGAATGAATTTTGATCAGGCCAGGAAATGCTGATCCTGAAAGCATCTTCCAAAGCTGTTTTGAAGATGGAATCCCGGACTTGGAGAAAACAGCTCTATTCCACTTTTGGCACTTTAAAAGTCAAAAACTCTGCTTGTGACATAAGGTTGTCACCTCCCTAGAATATCTACTGTCCTCAAGCCCTTACCTGCTCTGGTGTTCATTGTTGCTTGCAAGATGACAAATGATGCTTCTGAGTTATTATGCAAGTGTTCAGCAGGGAATGCTTTCACAGTATTTTAATTATTACTTTCTTATTTGTGACAGGAAGATAGNAGGGCTAGCTGAACTCAGGGAAACTCCATTCGGAATGGAATAGGACAGAACCTCTTTATAGACTGGCCCAACAAAGAATCTCCTCCAGTGACCATGATGTGTAATCAACTTAAGGAACTAGCTGAGGAATAATCACTTGAATGAAGTACATTCAGTCCAGCCAAACACATGGATATACAGGTAAAAGGGGAATCCATGGAATTCTGACTTTGGTGTGCCAAAAGCCTGGTGCAAGAAGTAGGAGATCAAGTTTACCTGTTGCATCATAGTGCTAGGAGTCGGGACATGAACTTCCAAGAACAATCCGAGAACAGCCAGCCCCTTCCCTAAACTTCCTTCTAACTTGCAATAATATTCCATTAGTGACTGATGAAAAACAGTTCAATGCTTTTTGGCATAAAATAAGAGAGGAAGAAGAATTCTTTAAGAGAGGTTGTGTGTGTCTGTGTGTGTGTGTGTGTGTGTGTGTGTGTGTGTTGTATTTAATTTGTAAGCACTCCATTCCATGCCTTGCTTTTCGTCTGTAACATCTTGGCTTCCTTTGTCATAATAAGTAAACTTTCTGAAGTCAAGGAGCTACAAGGCAATTTTTGGTAACTCTATGACTGCTAATTTAGGCAGCCTCTCTGCTTACATTAGTTAGGAAAATCCTGTTGATCAGCAAAGTGTGCCTCAATCTAATTAATTGTGCTGGAACTGCAAAATGTATTTAGGGATAATGGTGTAAAGCTTTGAATCAATACACTTATGCAATTGTTACATTGTGCATTGTTGCCTTCTGGGGTGATTGTATCCACCAGGAAAAAAGGAACCCAATAGGGGATAAATTCAGTTTCATATGTTTTCTCCTTTCAAAGAATTTTACTTCTGATGAGCAATTCAAGATAGACTAGTTGACCTTTATTTCTATTTTAAAGGATTAAACCAAGTTTTGAAATAAAAGCTGGACCTGTTTGTTTTCCATAGCCAGTGTTCTATATCTGTCAGCTCTTTAATGTAGTTCAGGAAACCAAAGCCATGAGTTCTATCACTATCTTTATTGGGAGGTTACAGTAACACAGGGGTCCTCAACCTTGGCAACTTTAAGACTTGTGGACTTCAACTCCCAGAATTCCTCAGCCAGCTGGGAATTGAAGTCCACAAGTCTTAAAGTTGCCAAGGTTGAGGACCCCTGCAGTAACAGAATCTTGCAAGTCTAAAAGCACTTCTCCTCTTTCCCATCTTTACTTTTCAGAGAACTATGGACAGTCCCTTCTGAGATGTGTTCTGTGTCCTTCTGTGAGCTGAAATATAACAGAATAAGAGAATAACAGAGTTGGAAGGGACCTTGGAAGTCTTCTAGTCCAACTTCCTGCTCAAGCAGGAGTCCCTATAACATTTCAGACCAATGGTTGTCCAATCTCTTCTTAAAAACCTCCAGTGATGGAACACCATTTCTGAAGGCAAGCTGTTCCACTGATTAATTGTTCTAACAGGAAAATTCTCCTTACTTCTAGGTTGGTACTCTCTTGATTAGTTTCCATTAATTGCTTCTTGTTTTGCTTTCAGGTGCTTTGGACGGTTGATCCACTCTTCTTTGTGGCAGCCTCTTAGATATTGGAACACTGCTATCATATCATCCCTAGTCCAACTTTTCATTAAATTAGACATACCCAATTCCTGCAACCATTCTTCCTATGTTTAAGCCTCCAATCCCCTGTCTTTGTTGCTCTTCTCTGTACTCTTTCTAGAGTCTCAACACCTTTTTATATTGTGGCAACCAAAATTGGATGCTATATTCCAAGTATCGTCTTACCAAGGCATTATAAAGTGGTATTAACACTTTACGTGACCTTGATTCTATCCCTCTATTAATTCAACCCAAGACTGTGTTGGCTTTTTTGGCAACTGCAGTATACACTGCTGGCTCATATTTAAGCGATTGTCCATTAGGATTCCAAGATCCCTCTCATATTTTGATCTGACCATTGTCTGGGCTGCAGTTCTTCCTCCTTCTGTCTCCCAAGGTAATTCTCACAATTAATCACAATATCCTATCTCCATCCCTTTTCTCTCTCTCTGCTTGAACTGTCTTCTCGCTAAATACATTAGTCAATTACACTTTTGATATACAAGATAGTCCTCTCTTAACAACCAATTGCTTAGCAACCATTTGAAGTTATGGTGGATCTCCATAAACCTACTTATGATTTGTATTCAAAGTTCTGACAGCTGTAAACACACACACCCTCCCACGGTTATGTGATCGCATTTTGAGTGCTTGGCTGTTTGCAGTGCCCCTTGGTCACATGACCACAATTTTTCAGGGTTCGTTTGGTGTTTTTTTTTTTTTTTTTTTGCTAGTTTCCAGCATTTACTTCCAGTTTCTAACAAAGAAAGCCCATTGGGGAAAATGGGTTCACTTAACAACTGCAGCATTTGCTTAATGGTGACCTGCTTAACAACCACCATGGCTTGCAACCATAATTCTGGGTTCAAGTATGGTGATAAGTCAAGAACTATATTTGCCTTAACAATTTTTTCTTGGTAATTAATCATTCTTATCGCAAAGAGACAATGTAATATGGTGGTTGAAGTGTTCGATTATAAATGGTGATACCCAAGTTTGAGTCCAGTCTCGGCTGTGGCAGCTAACCTTGTGACTTTGAGTCAACTGCTCTCAGAATAGTTATGATGGGGAAAAAAATGCACCCTTCTTTTAGTTCCTGAACAAAAGATGACATATAAATCTAATATATATTGATCTTCTCCTCAGTTTAGTTGTTAAGAAGCTGGATCTCCAACTCTCTTGAATCATCACATTGCTAATTTTCTCATGCACCTAGTGCTCCATATGCAAAAATCCTCCCAGTCACCAAAATCGCTTGTCTGAAGTTCAGAATAGCTTTATTAGAACCATCAAAAAGTACAACACTGAGTACAACTATTTTAATCATGAGACATATTCGTCATTATAAACAAAAAAGGGGAAAGGGAGAGTGAAAATGAAAGGGAAGGGAGGATATTTTATGTCTTGAACTTTACATTTTTTCAACGTTTTAAGTTAGTGAGTTTAGACTAAATATGCAGGATGACCATGCACTAGCTTTCTTTAACCTGACTATGAAAATCGGCATTATAATATGATAATACTTCCAGTATTTCAGAAATAACAATACTTTACATTTAGTCTTTGGACATCATGTTGTTATACCCTATTTCCGTGGTGGCGAACCTATGGCACGCATGCCACAGGTGGCACGCAGAGCCCTCTCTGTGGGCACGTGCACGGTCGCTCCAGTCCTACGCCTTCAGCTGGGTTTTATAAACCTTTTCGCTTTAGGCCTCCACTGCTGTGTGCAAAAAAAAAAGGTTCAATCAATCAAAGATCTTGCAAAGTTGAGTCTGCCATTACCACCGCAGCCACGCCCACCCAATGGGCCATGCCCACCCAATTGGCCACACACACCCAATGGGCCACATCCATCCGGCACCCGACGATACATAAGTGGGTTTTGGGTTGCAGTTTGGGCACTCGGTCTCTAAAAGTTTCGCCATCACTGTCCTAATTTATTTACAAAGTTCAACTCTTGTCTGTAATTCTGCGCACTTCCTGTTTTTGGCTTTGTATGCATTCTGTAATTTGGATAGCCACCACCCGTAGATACTTTCACTTGAATTCAAAGTTCTGTGCCAATTATCTCCTCGCACACTTTTCAAATGGACAGTAATTTTTGCAGGGTAAATAAGCAAACTGTAATGCACAGCATCTTTTTGAGACATATTAACAAATACTTCTAATAAGCTGCACCAGGCAGTGTCCTTATTAAGATGAAAAAACTTCCATCGCAGGCTGCTCAGTTAGTGATACTCTGAGTTTTCTTTTCTCCGAATTACTTTTCTAACTTTATGGCAGTTTTTCCACTGAAAAATGTATGGCATATGACTTTTATAGTCATTTCTATTTATAGAAAAAAATCATTAATTTCTGTAAAAATCACAGTGTCATCTTGACCTAGATTTTCAAGAGGTATCTTTAAAAGTTTCTTTTAATTTTGTAAACATTACATGGAACATTATTTTACCAAACTGTAACTGTGGATGCAAATATCTCCAAGAAAAGACAGTTCTTTAAAACAATGTTCTTGAAGGATCCTAGTTTTTAAAAATTAAACCAGTTATGACAGGTGGATTTGCAACCAGATGCTATTACAATTTATGTCCAGAATGTTTTTGAGAACAAAAATCCTAGCCCACCACAACTTTAAATCAATGGTACCAAGTGAAGGTTGATTTCCATCAAGAACATCCATTTTTTTTAGAATCAGGCTTACAAATCAATTGGAAATTAAAACATGTACCCAAGAACCTGAGGATCTTGTTCTATGAAATCTTAACCATCAGTCAATTTTGGGTTCCGGGAAGGTGTTTTTAAAATAAATATGTCTGATAAAGTGGATGGACTGATTTACAGTGATGCAACATTGGAAGACCTGAAAGACCAGTTAGGGACAGATTGCCGTGGAGAAAATCTATCTGTGTCTAAGAGTCAACACCAATTTGATGGTATATAAACAATATATTTCTATTGGCTAAGAAAGGATTGCTAATTGTGGGATTTTCAGTTGGCTGGACTTTGGCTCAAGGCACTTTGCTATTTCATCTTGGGCAGCAAAATATCTTGGATCAGCCTTGTTTACAATGTTAAGTACAGATGATAGTGGACACAGAGTATAGTTCAAAGACCATTATTCCATTATCCCATAATACAATCCATTCTAACAATGGAAACTAAATGGGTGGATGACTCAGTTTTATTTCAACACTGTTACTGGGGTGGCAAAGAAGAAGTGTCTAGGATAGAGGGGCAGGAGAAGCTGCCTGCACCCCAGTGTGGGGTCTGCTTCTGCCACTATGCCTCCTGTTTCACCACACCTTTTCCAGCTGAAGGTCACAGACTCATTCTATCTAATGGAAGGCCAGCCTTCAAGCAGATCCTTCTCCAGCTGTGCCCTATGTGCTACCTGCAAAAAGAAATGGCTCCTTTGAATATGAATTCTGGTAACTTTCAAGAACATTCATTATCTGGGTAATTTACATCTCAATGGTATAGAAATAATTTGCTATTCCCCTTTTTGGGTATTTTTTTTTCAACTTCCCATACTAGTCCACAACCTTTGGATTTCAAAGTTGTTTCCATGCAAGTTCTGAGATCTGATCTGAGCCTGCTTAGTTTTTTCAAGTTCAGATGGAGAAAAATTTCCACCCTCTCAATCTTCAGCCTTATCAATGTTAGGTTCATTTATAAGATGCATAAACTGATGTCTAGAATAAGGTTTCTTATAATTACCGGTATTTAGAGAGCACAGACATGTGGTTTATTTGCAAATATAGAAAGCTTCCCAAATGCCATTCCACTATCCAAAGAGGAAAATTGGCATTATAAAAGCGGGGCTGCACAATAAACACCAAACATGATTATGAAGAGTTCTTCATACACTCCCCATGTGCAATTTAATAAGTCTGTCAGGGAAAAACTCACGTGGTTCAATTTGGCCTTCTTTCATATCTATTAAAAATGTATCATGCCTTCTAACTAGTTTTTTTTCTTCTTCTACCAGGCTAGATGCCATTTGAGATATTACCTGTTGTCAGAAAATGTCAAATTTGTAAGGGGAAATGCCACATCACTAAAAAAAAATACTACTTAATGACATGGAAATCACTTTATAGTTTGTCAAATGATTCAAAGATAGCTTGTTATATATCTCTGCCATACAGCCATCTGCTTCCAAGTTCTTGTGCTATCATTATCATTTAAAAAAAATCTAAACAATTATTACCTTACTTGAAATGTACATGTTGTTTGAAATCCTTTTCTGCCATTTATCAGTCATTGTTCTTATCACAACTTGGCTTCCTATCTTCCTTCTCCTACTATTAGGATAGCCTTTGATACAATGTGGAGTGACTCTCCCAATGTAACCATCACTTTCTGGTGGGGTGGGAAACTATTTGGAAAGATTTGAAGTGGGGGGGAACAGAGGGATTGCTAGGAGAGGTAAAACAAAAACTCACATTGAGGAAATGCGATATTGTCTGATACAGAATTCTGGCCCATGTTACCATTGTAATTTCATTCTCCATTTCATTTCACCATTTCATAAGTAATCTCTTAAGGCTGGTATAAATATTTTTGTTCATCCTTTTAATCTATTCTTACATTATGTTTTATGCTTTTTCTTCAGCATACCAACTTTTAAATATGCCCCCACCCACCCATGTGTAAGTGTGAATCTGGTGTAGTTCGTCATGTGATTTGATGGTTTGACGTATTCTACATTTTTTTCTTCAATCCACTTAAAATATTGTCCCTCTGTTAGGAGACGTATTAATGACTGAGAGCATTCTATTTACCACAGGACTTGGACACAGCTATTCTGATTCATGGAACAAAAGACGACATTCACATGTATCCTGGACCAGACAGGCAGTCCTATCAAATTTGACAGGCTGTGAATGAAAAGAGAGAAATCAAGTCTCTTTCCTGCGCCACCCTTGCAGTTAGTGAGGCTCTGTCTTTCCTCATCTGTGATTTATAACATCTTAAAATGCCATTGCTGTGATGATATATAGTAATGAAAAGAGTTTTCTATCATTGAGCTTGGTGTGTTTCTTGCAAATGTTTCATTATCAAACCAGGTAGCATAAATGCTAGCACTGATGATGTTGCCTATTTTGCTAATGAAATATCTGCAAGGAATAGAATAGAATAATAACTTTATTGTCACTTTGGATGTATACTAATCAGCATACATTAAAATGAAATTTTGTTGCATACAGCTCTCAAAGAGTCATCACCTCCGATATACACTACATAAATATGACATAAATAAATAAATACAGAATTATGTATATACCCACATATAAACCACCAAGCTCCAAAAGCACCAAGGATCTCAAAGTTCAACCCTGAAGATATTCTCTTCCAACTTTCACCACAAATATAAATAACTTTGGTAACTTATTACCCCCTCTTAAAATTGTACTTCAAATTTATCTGGATCCTTAGTCCATTTGTAACTTTCTGAAATCAAGATTTTAGTCAGTCTTTATTTATTTATTTTTTAAAAAATCTCTCTTAGGTTTTTAAACTTGTAGTTAAAACTTTATTTTGCTATGGATTGAAGAGGAAACTCACCTGGTGCTGACAAATATATTGATGCAAATATTTCTAGTAGCTGAAAAGCAGTTAACAAGGAATTTCCAAAAGTGATCAGAAAAGAAAGTATGCAAACTGTGTGTTCTTTGAAAGGTGCTGACTGCAGTTTGAGCTATTCCTTATTTCCAAGAGCTCTAAACCTATCAGAGATGAGATGACTATCTTGCAATCTCCTCATGAGGAGCAGTTGTCTGGAGCACTTGTGGGTGATCTCCTTGTCCAGAGAGGTTTGAAGAGGCAATCTACTGGCTGGCAGTTCATTCTTTGCTGCCATCATTGGCTTAGTTTTTTTGTGAAGCCATCTTCAGCCCACCATCTTTTCCTCTGGAAGTCCTAGAAATGGTTTTTCACTAACAGTGCCTATCATTTGGTTTGTTTATTTGTTTATACAATGTATATTGCCACCCATCTCATGACAGTGACTTTAAATGAAAACAATACATCAAAACTCCCTTCTCCCTTCTGATCATTTAGAGAGCATAGCTCCATCTTTACATAAAGGCATATACTTTTATACATAGGCAGTTGACCATCAGGTTGAGGATCACCCTGCCAGATAGTTATCACTGACGTTGTAATCTTACACTAGAAAATAATACAAGGTAAGTTTTTTTTATTTATATTCAGCATTCTGTATCTGTATTCTAGATCTACAGTCTACATTCTCTATTCTATTTATATCCTAACCTATTAATTAGTTCTGAACCTACAGCAGTTTCGTAGTTGTACTGTATGTTGTATAGGAAACTTCCTGCTGGTATAAATGGTTAGTTTACAGGAAGCTTTCCCAGGATCCCAAATCGAACTACTGTTTGACAATCAGGGATCCCTTCCTAAATTGCCTTTGATTTCCCCTTTTGAATTGATTGATTAATTAATTAAATTATTAATTTTGGATTCCTCACAGAGATGTCTCATTAAAAAGCCAAGCTTTGTCTTGAGCCTGAGCAGAAATGTAAATTATTTTATATTTTTACTTATTAATATTCTGCCCAGAATAGAAAACATTCCCAGGTGTACAAAGACAGAAATACAATTTCATAGTTATTTATTCTACTGATATTTGTGAAGCTGACAGCAACAGCGGTATTTTGTATTGCAAAATAAAATTAAAAACACAGACTTACTAATAGACCTCGCCAGCATTTCTGCCACACCAAAAGGGGACCAGCAAAAGGGTTTGCTTTAATTGGGATACAGCTACATATTTGGGAGTTTGCATATTTGTATCTTTCTTTCGTGTGGGGAACTCAGGAATAAAATCTGTCCCAGATTCAATCTGAAACTCAATGAAGCAATAAATAATTAATAAGGATTTTTTCTGTATTGAATAAAAGTTTATTACACTAAGCATAATCTAGACCACGGGTGTCAAACTCGCCACGTCATGTGACGTGTCAAAACGTATCGCGACTCTTTTTGCATTGCCGGCAATGGGGTGGGTGCGGTTTCGGTATGATGAAACCGGCCTGTGGGCCAGCAGTTTGACACCCCTAATCTAGACCTTTCAATAATACATAATGAAAAATGAACAAACATTACCTCCATTTTCTTGGGACTGAACCTAAACCTATCCCATCCCATTAAGCTTTACAGTTTTCCAGAGTCAAGACTACTACCATGTCTGTTGGTATTGATGTCATACACCAGGTAGGGATGACGAGATGGCTGAACAGGTTTTGATCATACTGTATACTCAACTACCTGAACATCAATAAGTCCAAGACCAAGGCAATTGCTTTGGAGGAAGAGAAAGAGAAAGACTAGATATAACTGGAACTTGTATGGGTAACATATACTTAGGGCTTGTTTTTATAGAATCAAGTTCCTGTCTCCCACATTGTAAGAAGACTTCTGTAAGAGCTATATGCCAAAACCACAAAACTACGCAGGTTCTTTAATTGCAGTCATAAAATATATAATAATTAAATATGGCACATCATTGCAGGGATATATATGGAACAGATACAGTCCACTTTCTTGAAATCTGTCTTGGGGTGGATAAGTCTACACCAGCTTCAGCAGTATGGACAGAATTGGATATATACTCCTATACAAACTGTATTCTGAAAAAAATGAACATTTATTTAGATTTTTATTTAAAAACTAAAACATTCTGAGGCACCCAGGAGAAACTGTCTTCTTTTTTTTTTTTTTTTGCAGAGAATGAGCCTGCATATCACTAGTGAAATTATACTTTGTATCATTTAGAAGAGAACAAATTATCTAGATGAGTTGGTGGTTAACGTTAGGGATGGCAACTTATTATGAATGCCTTCCTACACTTTTCTTTGTATTTCCTTGTAACTTGTATTGTTTTTTTTTACTTTTGATATAGTCAGATGACTAAATCAATAAAATTTCATCAATGGATGATATTTTCAGCAGCTCCCTGTAGGCATTAAACACCACCAGATGGATTCGTAGCTGGCTGACCGGCCGTACTCAGCATGTGGTCCTCAACGGAACAGCATCTACATGGAGGGAAGTGTGTAGTGGGATGCCCCAGGGCTCAGTCCTAGGCCCAGTGCTCTTCAACATCTTCATCAACGATTTGGACGAGGGGATAGATGGGGAACTCATCAAATTTGCGGATGACACCAAGCTGGCAGGAATAGCCAACACTCCAGAAGATAGGCTTAAGATACAGAAGGATCTGGACAGACTTGAACACTGGGCACTATCTAACAAAATGAAATTCAGTGGTGAAAAAAGTAAGGTTCTACATTTAGGCAAGAAAAACCAAATGTACAGGTATAGTATAGGGGGTACCTTGCTCAATAGTAGTAACTGTGAGAGGAATCTCGGAGTCCTAGTGGACAATCACTTAAATATGAGCCAGCAGTGTGCTGCAGCTGCCAAAAAAGCCAACACAGTGCTAGGCTGCATTAACAGAGGGATAGAATCAAGATCACGTGAAGTATTAATACCACTTTACAATGCCTTAGTAAGGCCACACTTGGAATACTGCATCCAGTTTTGGTCACCACAATGTAAAAAAGATACTGAGACTCTGGAAAGAGTACAGAGAAGAGCAACAAAGATGATTAGGGGACTGGAGGCTAAAACATATGAGGAATGGTTGCTGGAATTGGGTATGTCTAGTTTAACGAAGAGAAGGACGGGGGGGGGATATGATAGCAGTGTTCCAATATCTCAGGGGCTGCCATAAAGAAGAGGGAGTCAAGCTATTCTCCAAAGCGCCTGAGGGCAGGACAAGAAGCAATGGATGGAAACTAAGCAAGGAGAGAAGCAACCTAGAACTAAGGAGAAACTTCCTGACAGTTAGAACAATTAAATAGTGGAACAACCTGCCTCCAGAAGCGGTGAATGCTCCAACACTGGAAGTTTTTAAGAAGAGACTGGACAGCCATCTGTCCGAAATGGTGTAGGGTTATTATTATTATTATTATTATTATTATTATTATTATTATTGTTGTTGTTGTTGTTGTTGTTGTTGTTGTTGTTGTTGTTGTTAAATAGAAGACAGAGCAAAGCACAAAGACCAGCCCTATTGAAGAGAAGCATGACTTCTATTCACTTCCAACCTTAATTAGAACTACACACTCAAAAAGGAGTGGGATCATAACAAAATGACAAAAACATAACCCAGGCTTTAAGCAAGATTACAAGTTATCCAGATAATTGGCTTCGTTCTGGGTCCTTTGGGTAAGTACCACCTTACCTAAAAGAGGAAGACTAGAGATAGCCCAATCGTTGTCCAGAATGGCATAGCCAAGGTTTAGCCTCTTAAGAAAGTGACCAGCACTTTCATGATGAAACTGAGCTTGAAGATCAGTGAACACAATTTAAATGGGGGTGGGTGGATCTGACAATACAATAGGAAAAAAAACCAGATGAAGAAGAGGAACACAGAATGAATGCTGGATACAAGACAGCTAATTAATGAACCAACAATTGCAAAGCAACCAAGGGATCAAGCAAAGTCAGTAAATAAGAAAGCAGAATCGAAGGAAAAATAGCAGTCATTGGACCATAAAGTCAAAATTAGTTGCTTCTTTTTCAAGAAAGAATGTTTTGTATATAAATGAGGCAAAGCACGAGAAGCTGAAAACAAAAATGACACCCAGACACTATATCATATTGTTTGAAAATTAATAGGCGTGAGTAGTAATACAAATGCTCCTGTAAAGGATAAGAATGGGAAGATATGGCCATGTAACTAAGAACAAGATGCATGTTGGGCAGAGTACTTCTAAAAAGTACTGAGCCAGCCCAGCCACAAACTATAGTAAAGCCACCTGGACATGGTCATAACTGGAGAAGTTAATAAGGCAATAATAAAGCAACAAAACATCAAATAACCATAAAAGTTTAAACCAAATCAGAGATGAGTTGCTCAAGCTTGGCGGGAACAGCATGGTGTAAGAACTGATAGGGACAAATGGATGACTATCAGTGAACAGAACGTGTCCTAAGCAAATGGAGAAAGGAAAAGATGGTCAAACTTGTAATAAAGGACAATAGTAATAATTGTACTAATTGAAGTGGCAAGATGCTTCTTGCAATCTCTGACTAGGTCTTCTGCATTGTCTTGCCCAGGGTGATTGCTGGATGAAGTACACAGATGACTATAGAAGAAGAAGCAAAGTTTTGCCAAGCATGTCAACCATCCGAATAGCGATCTCAAAATTAAGGAATCTTCAAGGCTTTGAAGTGCCGTAAAAGATAACTTTATTGAATACACATCTCAGAACTGAAGAAGCAAAATCAGCTCTGGTTTTCCCACATGAAAATCTGTCTTGTTAACAATAGCTTCCCATAACCCCCACCCACCAAGTGTTCACATTGCCCAATCATACTTCTTTGGTTTATTATGAGAACGGTCCACTTCTCTGTGAGACATCTGTGTTAGTGACCTCGTCTCTTACAGTCCGTGAATGGCTTCTTAAATTCCCATTTCCTTCTCACGCTTCCTCCCCCTCCCCCTGTTTTTATGGCAAATTGGGTAACGATAGAAGTTAGCAGGCAACTTAGGAATTCAACCTTGACAGTTTAATCATGAAACATAATTGAATAAAGCTAAAATCTTGTAAGCAAAAGGGATTAAACACAGGTTATAAATGATTTCCAGATAATCATTCAAGCTCTGACTCCAGTTAAATTCTGCCAGCAAGGGCCTAAGGCAATGATGGCGAATCTTTTAGAGACCGACTGCCCAAACTGCAACCCAAAACCCATTTATCGCCGAGTGCCAGGTGGGCGTGGCCCACTGGGTGGGCGTGGCTGTAGTGGTCATGGCAGATTGGGTGGGTGTGGCCAAGATGGGCATGATCGCCTCAATGTTGCTCGTGGGGAGGGATGCCTTTGGGGGCCGGGCAGGGATGAGGGAGATCCAGGGGGTCTCTGGCAGGTGGGGCAGTGGGCTAGAGGCTCATCCTGCAGGGTGAGGTGAGGCAGGGCGGGGGTGCCATTGTCACAGGGCAAGGTGAGGCAGGGGCTGGGGTGGCTACTGCCTGATCCCATTGGCCCCTGCACACAGAGGCCAGCGAGCGCATGGGTGCTGGGATGCATCCAGCCATGTGGGATCTTGGCGAGTTAGCGGGCAGCTGGTTGAAGAGGGACAGTTGCCATCTACGGGGCATGGCGCGTGTGTGGGGCTCTGAGTGCCACTTCTGGCATGCATGCCATAGGTTAGCCACCACTGGTATAGCTCATATGTTATGGATCCAATTGTGTGCATGCTGCAACTACTTGACTGAATGTGTGCTTCAGGATAGGAGAAAGAAGAAAAACTCAAATTGGCACAAATTATAAGTTTGTACTTAGAGAGGTTTTGCACATCCCCCTTTTGGAAAGTCCATAATTCACTATAACCATTAGAAAGCCTATGATTTACTAATATTTTGCACGAGCTGGCAAGATTCAGAGTAAGTACAACCTTTTAATGTAGGGCTTTTATAACGTGCCCTCATTATGTCAATATGATAAACTAACTTCAGTAAAAGATGGCAACATAATGTAGACTATTCATGGATTACACAAAGGTATTTAGTCCCTGACAGCAGTTCTTAGTTATGCAATTATATCAGGCTTTGCTATAGACAGATACTTTGCATAATTCATTGCAAAGCTTCACAGTTAACCTAATTAAATTCAATGTTTTAAAGAAGTTTAAGTGTTAATTCCCTATCAGCTTTGTTGCACTGGAACAACAATGCATGCAATTTAATCAGAGTCCAATCCAGATTGAGTCTCCTCCATTGTTCTTTAGGGGAAAAAAATCTTAAGAACAGTAATGTTTGTACAAAATCTCTCATAACTATAAGAGATCTGTGTCCTTCAGAGCCACCAAGTCTCTGTTATTTTGTCAATGGAAAAAAAATGACTGTAAGACTAGACAATAGCTAGCATTAGCTAGTAAGCCTTGGTTTCTCTAATCATGGTTTGTTGAACATACCATAATATATGGTTTAAACATCTTTGTCCCATTACCTTCTCTGCTCTATCTTATGAAGTTAATATCCATAAACAAAATAGAAGTTTGACATCTTCAACAAAATGTTTTATTTCATTTTTTAAAGATGTCAAACTGCTATTAGCTACATTGCCCTGATCTTGCATCTTGAAAACTTGCACACAGAAGGTGCGATCTTAAAAAAATCAAGAACAAGGGGGCAAGAAATTGTAGTCCAGGAGAATCAGCATGGCTTAAGGCAGTGATGGTGAACCTTTTAGAGACCGACTGCCCAAACTGCAACCCAAAACCCACTTATTTATCGCCGGGTGCCAGGTGGGCATGGCCCAGTGGGTGGGCGTGGCTGTGGTGGTCATGGCAGATTGGGTGGGTGTGGCCATGGTGGGTGTGATCACCTCGATGTTGCTTGTGGGGAGGGACGCCTGTGGGGGCCAGGTAGGGATGGGGGAGATCCAGGGGGTCTCTGGCAGATGGGGCGGTGGGCAAAAGGCTCATCCTGCAGGGGGGAGGTGAGGCAAGGCAAGGCAGAGTGGGGGTGCCATTGTCACAGGGCAAGGTGAGGCAGGGGCTGGGGTGGCTGCTGCCTGACACCATCAGCCCCTGCACACAGAGGCCAGCGAGTGTATGGGTGCTGGGATGCATCCGGCCATGTGGGACCTCGACGAGTTAGCGGGCGGCTGGTTGAAGAGGAACAGTTGCCATCTCCGGGGCATGGCCCATGTGCCCAGAGAGAGGGCTCTGAGTGCCACCTCTGGCATGCGTGCCATAGGTTCACCACCGCTGGCTTAAGGCATCATTTGGTAACCATCTGTCATCATATCATGGACCATACTTGTACATTTACCTAACTTGGCTTTACCTAACTTATTTCAAGATGTTTTTTAAAAGGCTTGAAGATCAAACAAATGTTCTACCTAGAGGCTATGCTAGCCAGAATGGGAGATTTTATGTCCAAGACATGGGGATGGCACCAGATTGGAGAAAGCTACTACAAATTATTATACTTTATGTAGAAAAAGGTCTTTTTTTTCCCAGTTCTGGATTGCCTGCCAGACAACTTTGGGAGACAACCTCAAACTTTTCTCTCTCTCATCTCTTCTCTTCAACTCTCATATAAACCTGCATTCTTTTTTCAAATCTTCCACCGAGAACAACACAGGCATTCAAGCACAGGAAAGAAGGATTAGGGAACCAGAGGTATGGTTTTACTGAAACGCCGACTTAAAGTGAAATGGAAAAGTTTCCATTTATATTTGAACTGAAGGACTCCCAGGGTTAACATTCTTGGATTTGCATTTCCCTTTTTTTTTAAATAGACCAAAAGAAGTAAACTGAGAGTTTGTTTAAAGCTGCTATGTACCACTCTAAATAATTGAAGAAGGTATTTGCCTGGAGTGTTTTCTCCAGATGTTGTCTCAAGAATAGGTGACATTCTCTACGGCATAGAGTCAACACTATAAACATTATATAAACAAACATTTGAAAGGCTTCACAGTTAGAGACAAATGTATGACACTGTTGAACATTGGTTGCTACTCTCATTTACTGTCACAGTCCCTCTTTCAGAAGAATTCTGAAGCTGGTTATCTTATTAAGTTCACTCACGGCTCCAGGCCTGGATGATTTACACTGTCAGTCTTACCTCATCCAACTGTAGCTTCCTTGATAAACAGCCCTGTCTTTATTGCTTTCATACTTACAAAATGCAACCAGGAAAAAAGATATTAGCAGGGAACTGAGTGGAGGGTTAGGCAATTAACTCCTCCTGCCAAAAGGGCTTCTGCCAGTAGAATAAACAAAAGGAGATTTTCTCTTCATCCCGTGTGTCTGAAAATTTGATCTGGAAGATTGATCACCACAACTATATTTGGGCACACTAGGCAACTGTGTGTATATATATATATAAAGGTAATAAAAAAGTTCTGCAACTTACATGGATGGGAATTTTATTTAGAAAATAATGGATGGAAGCCCAGAATTAGCTGTAACTATGGTCCAAGGTAATTTTTAAGATTATGCTAAAGTACTAATATTTAAAAGCTTTCAAATTATTTCTCTCATAAACTACTATTCATTTTATATGAGGGCATTTATCCACAGGGCTTGCTAAATGCACATGAGGATGATGCCTTGAGGAGATGAAGAGATATCTTCAGGAAGTTGTCTTCATCTCATTCCTGGTCCATTGAGAAGACATCATAAGGTTAAAAAGAGCTGTTTCGGTTTAGTATGTGTTTTCACTCATATTCCAACACAAGCCTTGCTTGTGTACCGACAATCTGGTACACTTAATTCTTTGAATAAATTTGGGGGGTGTGTGTGAAAAAGTCAGGACTTGGATCTGTTCTGATTCCAGGCCAACTCCAGAGTTTGCTCCCCTGTCACTTGGCACTGCCCTCTATGGTCATGCTGGCTTGGGCTGCATGAGAAAGTGAGTAGACTCTGACTTCCATAGAGCAGGGCCTCTGGGGGAAGGTATAAAAAAAAAACCAAGTTGGCAGTTGCAAAAATATGACAAAAATATGACTTTGTATGTGTGTTGATATCAGGTACAACAGACTTTACTTGTGTAGCCATGCCTTCCATCTTGAGGAGGAAATCTGAAGCAGATTTTTGAAAATGCCAAAGAAGCTCTAGCCCAGGTTAATTCTGAGTTGAGATGCAGAGTATTGTATGGCTGGCATGGGAAGTTAAGGGGCCATGTTGTAATCCTATAAATCGGGGTGAGTTTCCACTGTTGATGACTGTACTTCACAGAATTCTAAGGGGCTTCTTCCTTTCGGATGTGCTTGTTTAGATGGCAACCCTGGTAGGAAGCTCTGAAAAAAAGAAAGAGCAGACTCATTTACCTGCCATTGATATAACACAGAAATAAAATGTCCTGAGTAGATATGGTAGGTTTTGCACAGGTGAACTTCCAGGAAGTCCAACTCTGCTGATATTCTGACTCCTATTATACACAGCTGTAGCTGAAGAGTGCTGTACAGGAATGCATCTGTGCCAAACTCAAGCAAAGCAAAACCCACTCACCTAGTCATATGTCACAAGTCATCCCTCACTAGTTCCAGTCCCAATCTCTCCCCCCCCCCATCAGATTAGGTTGGCTTCTTTCATGAATGAGCAAAAGGAGCCAAGGGAGTCCATCAATCCTTCACCTCAAGCTGTCCACCAATTAAATTGTGAAGACAGCATCACTTCCTGGTTTTGTTCCTGAGACAGAGTCAAGGTGAAATATGCCATCATCCTTTTATACCACCTCCAGGATTGAAGGAGAGCACTTTCACATGGCCAATTCTAGCCATGTCTTTGGAGGAATAAGTTCCATTACATTCAATTAAACTAATTTCCAAGTAAAGCATTTTCTCAACTGATGCTGTCTCCCCCTGGAAACAGCACAAATTGCTTTTCAGTAAAATGCCCTATTACTGTAATTATGCTCCAGAGTGATTAGGCAATAAGGAATTATCCAAGCTATCTGCAACATTGTCTGTTTCATCGGTTTTCCTGATGGCCAGCACAACTAATCCTATAATAGCAGTCCAAGTTCTGGGATAAAAGAATGAGTACCTTCCCACTAAAACTAGACAGAGAGTAGAATCATATATTCTTAAATTTATACCAACATTACTGAAAAACAATACATGATAATGATGGTCACGATAATGTAATACATGATAATGTGGTATGGAGCACTTGGCAAGAATTACATAAATCATCAGATAAACCGTTCCTCCAAGGCAGACCATAAAAGTATACAATATATGGAAATGAAAAACCATGAAATCACCATGTGCATAGTCTTCCAAGGACCAGTAAATTTTGTTGCCACTTTTGAGATCTGATGTAATGAGGTGTGTGTGTGTCTGCATGCGTGACAAGTTTAGCAATGAGTGAGATGTACGCATGCTCTTCTATCTTATTTTCCTCTTAGACACCTGCATATGCCAAGATCCTTTGACTAATGCTCTTGCACATACCTGTAAGAAAGATTGAAATAGTTTCATAAATAATAAAGGACACCAACAAAGCTGAGATGTTTTTTTCCCTTCCACTGTTCTCAGGGAGAGGAGGTGAGCTGCTGAGCACAATGGCCACAGGCTGGGTTATTAATCTCCCCATGTTTATCCAACAACTATAGGAAATTACCCTTGAGTACAAGGGCCACGTTCAATTCGTTCATTAGTTATGCAGATCGTGCCATTCTGACATCTTGGGATGGAATTAACTTCTAGCCGTGGCTTTCTAATGTCGTAGCAGGCTTTTTCCTGTTCATGACACAAGCGATCCAATTAAAATGGCCATCAGAGCTGTGTTGAACTGCATTACACTGTTTCTCATTAATGTCACATTCACTTTTCTGGTTCAGGGTTGAAGATGTTCCTTACTAATGTTTGCTAAATTCGGACCTCGTAGACAACTATTTAAAATTATATTTTTGTCTCATAGCAATGGAAGCACTGAATTTCTTCGCCGTCGCTTTTCTTTCACACTCAGGAATATTTGTAGAGTGTGACTGTTTTTCATGATCCACACATAAAAAAACAAGTCGAATTTTGGTCACATTGATGCAGCCACAATCTTGACTTTTTTTGACCACATCATGCAGGCACTCCTGCTAACTGCTCATAAATATTTTTGACTAAGTTCTCCCCCCCACCCCAGCATTAATTATCCTAACTGCTATGAAGGACTAATGGAAATGTAGTTCTTTCAGTCCTTCCGTTGTCCCCTGCCTACTTTAGGAAGGGATGTGACATTCAGATCAGCTTAACTGAGCTCTTTGTTGTTGTTAGTTGCGAAGTCGTGTCCGACTCATCGCGACCACATGGACAACGTTCCTCCAGGCCTTCCTGTCCTCTACCATCTTCTGGAGTCCATTTAAGCTCATGCCTACTGCTTCAGTGACTCCATCCAGTCACCTCATTCTCTGTCATTAACTGAGCTTTAATTGGTATAAAAAAGATTGATAAATTATTCTGTCAAATCAAATGTTGATTAAGATCACTGGAAAATCTCCATTCTATGTGCTTTGATAGGCAACTTTGTATTAAATATATGGTTTTAAAAGCAATTGTCCTTTTTAAAAAGCAATTTTGATATGCAATATTCTTAAATATGTCTACACATCTAAATGTATATCCTTCTGAAACTTGAATGGCTTCGTGTACATTTTGGAGTAGAAAAGCAATATGCTAGAAGCATCCATGAATTTTACTATGTCCATGCCACAATGAATTTTGTTTTGGTGGATTTTACTACAGTTTTTAATGTATCCATGATTTATTTTCCTTTTGATGCTATGATCTCTCCTTGTAAGTACTTTGAATGACTTGTACATTATTTTTATTTTGGGTTGCTATGTAATGATTGTATAAAGAGACATAGCTGGACCTCAGATTTTCTTATTTCTGCATAGCTGCACCTCAGATTTTCTTATTTCTGTCCTATCAAAGCACATAGAAGTTTGCAGGCTGGTCTGAGTCACTAATTTATTGATTTCTACTCATCCTCCAACAATTTTGCCTTTGCCCATAATTCTAGGATAAGTCTATTGGTATAAATCTGAGTCTTATGTTTTCAGTGATCTCCACTATATTGCCTGGGCTGCTATAAAGATTAATCAAATCTATTTTTTTCTTTTTTTTAAAAAAATGCCTCTATTAGCTCTTCTAGAAAAGTTATTAGCTTGATTAGATAGTTCACAACAGTATTTCTCTCTCTCTACCTAAAAATTAAACCTCTCAAACTTAGAACTCTGTACAGCAATTAATTATGACTCTGTGCTGCATTTAAAATGTTTTCCCATTTCTGTTGCATTAAATAGGCTTTATAACTCCCCAGAATTTTTTGTAATTTGTCAACCACTGGACTCTTTCCATTACATTTGTTATTTATTGCCTGCACTGTGTTTTGTAATTTATTTTTTGGCGTCATTAATCCACAAGGCACTTTCATTGTGCATTAAAATTTGTGCATATCTATTCTTCCCAAACATCGAGAATAGAATTGGATAGAAATTCCAGTACATAAATAGATCGATAGTTTTTTTTTTAATAGTGGAACTCCCTTTTAACTTACTAACACAAGTCTTCATTAATATCTTATCAAAAACAAGGACAAGAAGACTTTTAGTATCAGAGTTTACCTTGTTACCCTTTATACACCAACTTTCCGAATCTTAAATGTAATACAATACCAGAATATCTCTTAAAAACATTTTACTACGTGACAACCAGTACAGTGTACACTGTTGGTGTACAGAGAAGAGCAACAAAGATGATTAGGGGACTGGAGGCTAAAACATATAAGGAATGGCTGCTGGAATTGGGTATGTCTAGTTTAATGAAGAGAAGGACGAGGGGGGACATGATAGCAGTGTTCCAATATCTCAGGGGCTGCCATAAAGAAGAGGGAGTCAAGCTATTTTCCAAAGCGCCTGAAGGCAGGACAAGAAGCAATGGGTGGAAACTAATCAAGGAGAGAAGCAACCTAGAACTAAGGAGAAACTTCCTGACAGTGAGAACAATTAACCAGTGGAACAACCTGCCTCCAGAAGCAGTGAATGCTCCAGCCCTGGAAGTTTTTAAGAATAGACTGGACAGCTATTTGTCCGAAATGGTATAGGGTTTCCTGCCTGAGCAGGGGGTTGGACTAGATGACCTCCAAGGTCCCTTCCAACTTTACTATTATTATTATTATTATTATTATTATTATTATTATTATTATTATTATTATTATTATTACTACTACTACTACTACTACTACTACTACTACTAGTAGTAGTAGTAGTAGTAGTAGTAGTAGTAGTAGTAGTAGTAGTAGTAGTAGTAAAATTGTCTAAAATGTATAAAGGTACTTCCAACCATTTAATGCATGGTGGAAATTTGGACAATATCAAGGAACATTGTATTACACTTGCTGGATGTGTGAAAAAGCCAGAAAATTTTGGATACATATATATGCACTAATTCAGGCTATTTTAAAGACTAATGTACAATTGAAACCTTTTTTTGGAAGGTTGTGGGGGGAGGGGAAACTGATGGATAAACAGCTGGAAAAAAGTTATGGAACTTTGTTTATATATATATCATTTTATATAATCAATATTTAAATAATTTAAGTAACATCCCCATAAATAAAGATTAAAACACTTCCAAAACAGTTGCTGATAATCAGTTTCAAAGAAAAGAACTGCAAAACTGCACACATTATAAGATCAGCAAGAACAGTAAGAAAAATATTTCCCAGGAAAATATTAAAATCCATAAGTACTTTAA
>NW_015387706.1:411388-416207 GCF_001527695.2 Protobothrops mucrosquamatus
ATATATATATCATTTTATATAATCAATATTTAAATAATTTAAGTAACATCCCCATAAATAAAGATTAAAACACTTCCAAAACAGTTGCTGATAATCAGTTTCAAAGAAAAGAACTGCAAAACTGCACACATTATAAGATCAGCAAGAACAGTAAGAAAAATATTTCCCAGGAAAATATTAAAATCCATAAGTACTTTAATTAAAGAAGAATCATTTAGGCACTCAGTAAAATCTTTTTTAGCCATTGCCATTCAAAACAAATAAGACTTCTTTAATAATACAAACTCTGGTTGTATTGTGCCCCAGATAACCACAGCTAGGTTATAGCTGACAAAATCTCTCAGTCTATCAGCCTTCTTGGTCTCCCAAACAGGGATATGAGCAGGGCTTCAGCTATTGAAACCCAAAAGTTGATAATTGTCTGCTAGAAACATTCTAGTGCAAGGTTTTTCAAACTTTTCAAGCCATCAAATTTATTAGTTAAAGTATAGGTATATATATCCCCAGATTGCCTGATCAAGAGGTGAAGCTTTAGTGGTAGAGGTTTGACTGCATCCAAGTCAATTTTTGTCTATTTGCCTGTAGTCTCCCATGGAACCCCATCACAGAACCCCAAGACTCCATGGAGCACAACTTGAAAAACCCTGCTCTAGTGCAACTGCCCGGAAGTTGTGTGTGTGTGTGTGTGTGTGCTGAACTAGAGGACTCCTAAGAACCCTTCCATCTCTGTGTTTGTAAGAGAGGGTGAAATTATATGGATCAAATTGCTCCTCTCAAACTGAGCAGATTTAAACTAGGCTTGGGAAGGCACTCTATTCGAATGAGTGAGTCACTCTATATTCCAATAATAAATACTGCAGTGGCTGATGTCATAAATTTGGATCACTGGGTTCTAGAACAATAATGGTAGCTTTCATTCCTTCAAAGACATTGTGCAAGTAGAATGGCTTCCTGATAGGATAAATTGAGGAAGCTCTAGTCCAGGGGTGTCAAACTACCGGCGCGCGGGCTGGATGCATCATGGCGAAACTGCGCCCACCCCATTGCTGGCAATGGCAAAAAAGTCACAATACATCGCGACACGTTACATGACGTTGTGAGTTTGACACCCCTGCTCTAGTCTATTTTTTATTTTGTTTTTAAAAGAGCATAGAATCGACACTGATATAGCAATAGCACTTAGCAATAGCACTTATATATATATACCACTTCACAGTGCTTTATAGCCCTCTCTAAATGGTTTATAAAGTCATCATATTGCCCCCAACAATCTGGGTCCTCATTTTACCAACCTCAGAAGGATGGAAGGCTGAGTCAACCTTGAGCCGGTCAGGATCGACGTCCTAGCAGAGTTTGCCTGCAATACTGCATTCTAACCACAGTGCCATCACAACTTTTTCTGCAGAAAGACCAGCACATTGTTCACAGCAGGTCTTTCTGGATTTTAAGGGCCACATCCCAATGGCCCCTCCCTGTCTGCTGGAAAAGATTGAGCAGATTATATATAAAAAGAGTGTAAAGAACTGATCAGCTGATCTTTTTACAGCCAGTAACTAAGACTAAACCAGTAGCCAAATTCATATAATACACTAAACTCATACCCCCCCCCCCAAAATCACAACAGCATGAAGTGATTGGATTGCTTAGACCTTGCAACAGGAAGTATGCAGTCACATCTTGGGTTTTTTCTTTCATAATCATTGGTACATAAGCATGGAAGCAAGGTAGAGGGTTTAGCAACTAGATAGCTTTAGAAGAGGACCGGTCAAGGATAAGGCAGCGTCCTAGTCATGATGGAAGGAAGCAATTTCCAGATTTAGGCACCTTTGGCCATAGAAGATCAATTATGGGATTGTGGACTATTTTTTTTCCAAGCAGAAAAACGTGGAAGTTTTTTTTTTAAAGATAACCCTGTTTACGCTAAAAGGGTACTCTGTCATGTTAGGCAGCTGGCAGAAATACATGTCATGGAGGATTTGAAGAAACTAAATTATTAATATTTTAGACTAAACAGAAACCATGCAAATTACATTTCTTGACACTGGTACTTCCAGTCTCATTTCAGCTTCCTTGTCATCTAAATATGAAATATTTAGATAGAAAGGCATGCTTTTAAAATAATGTCAGGTTCTCTGTGTAATGGATTAGTCACATTTCCCAGTTATAGTTCCTTTCTGATAAACCACTTGTCCAATTCTCAATGTTATGAAGGTTTTCAAACATTTATTCTTTGCCATTCCTTTGGTAACTATGAACATGATTGGAATCAATTACTAAAACTGCCCCATCTGGTTTCAGAAAATATGATGGTGTCCTCCTGATCTCCCAGACAAGGAGAAACTGCCAAGGCCTGGGACTGCATTATCGTCAAGTAAAGTGACAGTCAAAGACAGGAGTGGCACAGACAGAGAGAGACAAGCAAGGGCAAAAGGGCCAATGAGATAAAAATCATTCTGTCACCTTCATTCAGTTCATTCTGGCTTACAGAACACAGGGGGGGGGGGCTCCTACTGGAGAGGTTCAGCCTTCCCTCCACCCTGTGAAGAGGCTTTTAAAAATAACACAATTAAATCTCTTCTAGCAATGCTATCTGCACCAATAATAACAAACAAGGAGGGAAACCTCCAAACATGTAATTGCATGCTTCCTATTCTATAGGGTTTTGGTTTTTTGTTGTTTTTTTGAATGTTGAATCTATAGCTTTGAGTTCATTCTTTGGCTCTGCTGAGGACTCACTACATTGCTTTACACCAGGGGTAGTCAACCTTGGCTCTTTTATGACTCATGGACTTCAACTCCCAGAATTTCTGAGCCAGCTTACACAAACAAATCTTTGACTCATTCTCAACACCTCCATGTACGGTATGTCATCTACTTCATAAGATTGTTGTATGGATTATTTCACTGAATTTTGTAAGGATTATAATGAAATTCAATAATTTTTAAACACCCTTCATTTCAACATCAGTATATAAGGTTCTCTGAGTTTTACCTGAGTTTTAAAGAACTCTGGAAATTGGAGGATCAGATATGGATTTTATGTATTGACTGACTGACTGTCTGATTGATTGACTTATACATCCTATAAGTTGAAAAGATTTTATCCAGTTTTATATGCAATGATACATTTATAAGTCAGGGTCCCTGCATCAATGGTTTGCATTGCCCTCTCAAGGCACTGATGATAAGGATGGGGATGTCCTGAAGTGTCATGAATTTGTACTTGGCATATTATTTTGAGTCTCATCATTTGTGTCTCAAGTCATAATTCTAGGTTCATTTTTTTCAATGATCCACACTTTTTTTTCTTGGCTATCTAGGGTATTTTTAGGAGTCTTCCCCAACACGGAGTTGAAAAGGGTCAATATTGTCTCTAACCTGCTTCTTCAAAGTGCAGCTTGTCCTTCCATGGAATGTTACAGGGAAAATCAATCCCTGAACACTTCTGATCTTCATGGGTAGAGACATATTCCCACATCTCAATATCTTTTCCAAGACCTTTATGGCTACTCTACCAAGTGCTAAGCTGTGGTACACTTCTTAACTTCTGGTTTCTTTACTACAATCCTAAAAGGTAGAAAATATCTACTACTTCAGTGTCTTCATTGTCATTTCTAAGACTGGTTGCTATATAGTTTGGTTTTGTTAAGATTTCACCTTAGTCTCATTTTTTCATTGTGTTCCTTGATCTTCATTACAAGAGCTTGCACAGTTTTTGCATGTTCAGCTATCGGAGTAGCGTCATCAGCATAATGCAGGTTATTGATGTTTTTTCCTTCAATTTTAAAACATGCATATCTTGCAATCCAGCTTCCCTCAGTATATATTCCACATATAAACTAGGCTGATAAATAAGGAAAGAGTACGTAGCCTTTAATGCAGTCCTTTGTCAACCTGAAACCAATCTGTTTCACCATGTTCTGTACATACTGTGGTTTCCTGTGTATAGATTTCTACCAGTTCTAAAGGATAAACCAGACTAAGAAACAAATGTCACATGAACCTAAAAGTACTTTTATGACAATTGGCTATAATAACATACAATTTTATTCTATTTTAACTGAATTTTAATTTTAAGGTCCCTATTTATTGTTTTAATTGTTTACAGTGTATTTTAATTGTAAGTGTAAGTCACCTAGAGTCGTCTCCGGCGAGATGGACAGCATACAAATTTAAATAAACACATAAATAATAATTGAATGTTGCAAGTCTGAATGTACATCTCTTCCCTCTTTTTTATTTATGTGAATTTGGGGGGGGGGGAGGCGTTTGTCCAATTTTCATATTCCACTGGGCTCATCCGGGCTTCTCCAATGTCTGTTCCCCCTTCACTATAGATTTTCCTTCTCTTTGTTAAGCTCATCCTCCTTACTCAATAATTAGGACAATGATGTTATGATACAATTGAAGGCCTTTCTATAACCAATGAAGCACATACTGACTTCTTTTTAGTAATATTTACTTTTCTCAATTATCCGAGTGATTTAGCAATAATGTCTCATGTTCCTTGAGCTTTATCTAGCATCTCCCTACCTGTTGTTTGGATTGAAGGCCATGATAGCAGTGAATAAATAATTGGATTTGCAGACATTAATAATTCTTTCACCTGCTTCAGTCTGGTTTCCTAAGCTATACTGTCCAACTACATTTTCATTTGATCCTAAACTTCTTCAATTTTCTCTTTTCCTGCATCATTGGAACATAAATGTGGATATGATTGTCCAAAAAGTCTAACTGATATTATTCAATCATTGAGTGTTTTGTAGCTAAGTATGCTCTTGCTATACCCTTCCTACCTATTAAAGCAACACCATTTTTT
>NW_015387706.1:416570-430016 GCF_001527695.2 Protobothrops mucrosquamatus
TTTCCTAAGCTATACTGTCCAACTACATTTTCATTTGATCCTAAACTTCTTCAATTTTCTCTTTTCCTGCATCATTGGAACATAAATGTGGATATGATTGTCCAAAAAGTCTAACTGATATTATTCAATCATTGAGTGTTTTGTAGCTAAGTATGCTCTTGCTATACCCTTCCTACCTATTAAAGCAACACCATTTTTTCTTTGTTTTTCATCTTCTGGGTACATCATGAAAATGAGAAGTGGACTTCTGACAAAAAGTGTTTCAGTTCATCTGAATTCACCTTAACATGCCTAAATTATCAATGTATAGTCAATTCATTTCATCTTTCACTGTGTTGAACTTTCTCATATTCTTGCTTTGATCCTACCGTAATTCTTTTCAGATTTAGATTTCCGTTTCCTGTATGATAATATTAGGAACTACTGTAGATACCCCAAATGCTTTAATATAGCCACACCCCAAGTATACCATTAATTCTCCAAAAGATCCTCAACTTTTCCTGAGCCATCATTTGGCACTAAGTAACCATCAAATTCCCATGTATCAAATGTACATAGTATAATATGTACAGTTTTCACTTGATAAATGCTGTTTCAATCTCACTCTCTTATGGAAATAAAGCCTGTGACTCTCTTTGAAAAAGAGGAAATGTTATACATATATAAAATATGATTATTATGACTAAATGCATTCAGTATGTGAAGTCTTCTTATATAGTTACAAGCCATATTTGAGAAATTAAATCAAAAGTAATGTCTTTAGAATGGATTAAGGTAGGAGGGGATGGCACATCAATTAGGTAGAGTTTAAGGAAAATATAATTTGGTTTTTAGACTGGACATACTAGATTCTACTTTGCCATTACCTACATTCATCCTTGTCTTGCCCACAAATAATTCCCAAGATACCCCTCAAAATTTACATAAGCCCAAGCCCAAAAACCTTTTACAACCAGGATTTAAAGTCATGAAGTGTTATAGAATAGAGGTTGAAATAAATTTGGGGCCACTATTGCCCCAAATGGCTCTCTGTTATCTATAATACTGTATACGGGAAAATCTTTAAACTGGTTCCAATGGAAAAGATATCATGAGTAGGATGAGTTAACCAGGGAGTTCATTTAGGATCTTGGATAGTTCCAAAAGGGGTTTTTTGCACTTGCAAGAATTCAGTGAAAGCACCTGCCTACAATTCTTAAAAATAAACATATCTTTTCCTGGGATTGCACGATCATTCTCTGCTGCTGCTCCCAAAGATGTTGCTGTTTTATTCAAACACTGACAGGTCTCAACTATGCATAAATACAAGCTAAAATTTAATATTTAGTTTTTTCTTTCAATTTCTTTTGGTACACTGCTCAAAGGCACAGAGGCAGAAAAATACTTGAGGAGAAATTATTATATTATATAGAGGTAATTATATGTGTTGGAAATAGACACTGAATGGCTGCATTTATGGATTGGGGGTCCTTCCTTCTTTAGTCCAAGTCTCTGGAATCCATTGGAAATCCACTGAAATTGGAAATAAAGTGTAGTAGTAGATGGTCTCACAAGGACAGAAGTTCAGTGTTCTTGCCGTCTTATCTATTCTGATGAACCAAATACTTTGTACAAGAATCAAATGCAAGGAGTTAATTCTCTTGTATACTTGATATTTTCTCTGATTTCAAGCTGGTTAAGCAACGGTATCAGATTCTGTCATTCTTGTTTGAGTTCCCGGAGTCCATTATATATTGTTTGTACCAAGCATGACAACCCACTGCAACTATTAAATGAAAAACAGCAGTAGTGACTGATCCACCCAGGAATCAATTCTGAGTTCTATCTAAATATTATACGTTTATAGGCAAGCTGCTGTTACGTGCAAATGTGTACAACTATTTCAATTTGCCACGTCTTAAATCAAAAGCAGAATGGAAAGGAAGCAGTTTGGAAGAGAAAGAGGGGAGGGACTTAACTCTTTCCTTGCCATTTATTTTCTTGCCAATTGTTCCTCCGGCAACTGAGTAATAACTGACTTCTTTGACTGCTGAGTGTGATATTTTCACATCATTTTAAGGGTCATACTCATAAATTGTGAAAGGGATTTTTTCTCTTTCTCGTGTGCCTAAGCACATCTAAAAAAACATCAAAACTAATCTAGACGTGGAGTCTTCATATAATAGTTGTTATATAAATGATGTATAAGAAGACACGGGATCTTAATATTTCTCGTTAAAGAGAGGTTCTGGTAATACCCAAAAAAAGGGTTTACTCGTCAAGTCTACCATTGTCTTCCTCCTTGAGAACGAGAGTAGGATGTTTATTTAAGGAAACTAGACCTTGCAGACTAAAAATACAGTTAAGATAGCAAACCAGAACTTTAAAACAACTGTAAGGTAAGGATTTTGAATTGCTGTTCTGTAGCAATTGTAGCAGTTGACCCTGTGTTGTCTTTCCCCTGTTGACTTTTCTTGGCATGCAATTTATCCAACTTCAGTTGAAGGTTTTGAGAATAGACTTCATCTCATTCAGTCTTGAAAAGTGATTCTCAACCAATTGATTCTTCTGGCCTCCTTCAATCAGATCATCATGATTTCAACCCAGCAATACAGAAAAGGTTTTCAGCCTTTCCTTAGAATATTAACAAAGAGAATGCCATCCTTAGCAGATGCTCATCTAAATACAGATTTCAAACATTTTAAAGCTAATTTGCTATAACAGCAATTAGAGCTAGTTCTTAAAGAACCACTTTTCTGATCCATCTCCTACAGCAATTTAGATTCACTCTTAGTATGCCATCAATTGCATTATTACATTTCTTATTCTAGATTAGACATGTTCAACCCATAGTGCATAGGCTACATGCATCCCTGGACAACTAGTAATGTGGCCCAACAAAGTCATCAACCTTTAACATAATTACGTGATTTATATACATTTATTATATTATATAGTAAACTAATCAAGGAGAGAAGCAACCTAGAACTAAAAAGAAATTTCCTGATGGTTAGAACAATTAATCAGTGGAACAATTTGCCTCAGAAGTTATGAATGTTTCAACACTGGATATTTTTAAGAAAAGATTCGACAACCATTTGTCTGAAATGGTATAGGGTTTCCTGCCTGAGCAGGGGGTTGGATTTCACTTCCAACTCTGTTATTCTATTCTATTCTATTCTATTCTATTCTATTCTATTCTATTCTATTCTATTCTATTCCATATATTTTATATGTGGCCCAAGATAATTCCTCTTCAATCCTCTTCACCTTTGGCCCAGGCAAGCCTAAAGGTTGGGCATCTATGCTCTAGATGTAATTATAGAAATTATTTTTTCATTTCTTCTCCTTTATTTTTCCTTAAGGAAAAAAAATGTCTCTATCCCAACTATGTAAATGGAGCTGTATGTAAAGCTGCATTTTATGGTCACAAATAAGGTTACTATTTGAGTATCATCCAATTTTGTCTAATGCTATGGCTACATGTTGCATATTGTTTAATGAAAAAGGATAAATAAATTAATCTTTTCCAAACTGGTGTCTTCCAGCCTTGTTAGCTTGGGCAGGATGGGAGTTGTTGTGCAATGTAGCCCAAAGCATGACATTGGGAAACATTCCTTACATGTAAAAAGAAATAAAAACATCTCTACACAAAAATAGATGCAGGTAGTCCTCATTTAGCAACCACAATTGGGACAAGTAATTTGATCACTAAGTGCTGTAATTACTAAGTGGAAAGTCATGTGACAGCGACAGGCTTATGCCCTCACTTCACTTTTGGTTATTAAGTGAATCAGCAGTCATTAAGTGAAACATGTGACAACGATAGGCTTATGATCTCACTTCCCCTTTGATCAAGTGAAACAACACAGGCACTGGACAAATAATGTCAAAGCAACTTACAATTTTACTTCTGCCTTCTCTATTAACTCTGATTGTCACAAGCTGGTTGTGAAGCTTGTGAATGGCAATCATGTGACTGTGACAGTTGTAAATGTGCACTGGTTGTGAAGCACCCAAATGACAGTCACATGACCATGGGGATGCTGTGACAGTTATAAATGCAGAGATGGATTGCGAAGGTACCTGTAGTTGGAGAATATACTGTAGGTTATTTCTCTCTGTTGATGGGAGGGTTAATACATTTGTTGTTTTATTTATTTCAGTCATAGATGCAAGCTCAGAGCACCAGAGGGGGAAAAAAAAAGTAATTTACATAAAATGCAAGCATGTATCAAAAGCTTGTCAGAAAAACAAAAGCAAAACCTGTCTCAAAATTAAAATGTTTAGGCCAGGGGTAGGCAGTAAATATTGGAATCAGAATTGTGTCTTTTTTCTCTGGTTTAGCAAACTATTGCTACATCTCTGCACCTGGGCTAAAATGTAAAGAGGAAGTGAGCATTTCATTGACACACAGATATGGTGAGCAGGAGGAGGCAATTAGCAAACAGCAAAGATAATGATAGAGCACCAAGCTTAAGATCTCTTGATTTTCCTGGTTTCAGAACCTCATGGAATTTCCCATTCAAGTAGTATAAAATGATGTATGAAAAAATATGACATGACACTAATGCAAAGTAGCAAGGTTTTTAATTCTTGCATACTATAATAGATACAATTATCTTCTACTAATACAAAAATAAATCTGAAGCTTCAGAACGATAGAACTAAAGCTATGCAGAGTTTTAACTAATCTGTAATCCTATTTTCCAGCATCTTTTTTCTCTTCCTCCTTTATCCAACTAAGAAGTTTGCTCAAATCAAACAAGAAAATGGTATCTAACCAATTAAAAGGCAGTCTTTTTTTTGTGTACCTTAGCAATAAAGCCTGGCCACTACTTACAAATTATGATCGGCCTCTATGTTTATAAATGATCCAATATTCAGAACTGCTGAGCACACACAAATCCTTAATTCCACGTTTAAAATATTTCAGCAGTAGGGGCTTTATTTTCCCAATATAAATTAGATTTATAAGCTTAGCTACATAAAGTGAATTGCTAAGTTTTTGAGCATCAGTAAAGAAGCTCAATAAGGCAGAGATTAAACATTCATGTTATTACAGGATAATTTGTACAGACAGTTCTCATAGTTAACTGTCCAATAGGGTTTTTTCCTCTTAATGATAAAAGAAGTTTCAGCATAAATGGGGCCCTCTGAAGGTTGAAAGCCTGGCTACTTCTCTATGGCTTGTTTTAGTTGGGATGAATGAAATCAGACTGGACAACTTGATCATAAAAGTTCAGAACTTCAGTTGCCATCGTTCCGCATTTGCCATGCTACTTGACTCTGCTAGGACTTTTAATTCAGTAGTATCTGGATAGTACAAACTCATCACATGTATGTTAAAGAAATACTATGGCTTCAGAAATCTCATCAAACTGTTTCCATGCAATCTAATCTTATGTATATTTAGAAATATGGATCACTGTTCAGTGGGACTTGCTCAAAGTAGTGCATGAAAAGCTATAGCCTTTCCATACAAACATAGCATTTATTGTTTTAGGAAAGTCCCTTACTTATATTTTTAGATTTATGTTTTTATTTAACTTTTCTTCTATTCAATATCTAGAAGTAAACCCTACTGAACATAGTGCAGTAATTTCCAATACAGAAAATAAATTAGGATTGTATCATATTTTATCCAATTATTGCAAATATATTCTACAAAAAAATAGGAAAATGTGACCGTGTGTACAGGCATTTAGTATTTCCTGTAAAAAGCTTCTGTGTTGGTGTTGTCCCTTTTGTTATGCAAACAACATCCAGAGAACATATTCTTTGATAAATGTCAGAGTTTTTGTGTTGGTGAACATGTCGAACACAAAGTTTACTTATGACTTGTCACTTCTGTCTTTGGGAATACATTTGCATTAATATACTATGGTGAAGGAATGAAGAGAAAGATGCATATTGTACAAAAATATTACTTAAGAAGAAACTCAAGGGATTATAGGCAGACTGTGTACTGTTGATTTTAACTTTGGATAGATGGATTATATACCATTGAGTCGGTGTCAACTCTTAGCAACCATATAAATAGATTTTCTCCCTGATGATATGTTCCTAACCTGGCCTTTTAGGTATAAATTATTTAGTTGCACTGAATTAGAAAAGGAGTCATTCATAACTGGTAACACAATATTTTATTTTTTTGTAATATTCTAAATGCATTGTGCCTTCTTCAAAGTATCTGAGCAAGGAAGCAGGTAGGGCTGAGAAAGTCCTTTCCCTAATATGAGTTACAAGAGTATAGGGAGATAAAGGAATATTGGTTTAACTGAAAGCATGCAATAGTCATATTGCTGAAGCTAAGCAGGTCTTAGCTGGTCAATGGCTGTTGTTGGAAACTCCATGTACATGTTTCCATGATGGAAAAAAAAGGATGAAATAAGATTTGTACCCAAAATACAAGACAATTCATTTGTTTCCATGCAAATTTGCAGACGTAATATTACTCTCGTATATTATTTAATATTTATGGCCATTCTTCTGAGTAGGGACATTCTTTAAATCTGTCTTCTCTGCAGATATTAAACTCGCAAGAAATAAAAGGCAAAGATTTACATCACTGTATACACAGGATACAATTTAAAGGAGCCCATGCATTGGGACCTATGTCATCATCATTCATTCATTATTACTATACCTTTGTTACTGTCCCCAATTCTCCTCCTGCATTTGATCACCTCCTTCATATATCTTGACTAGGCTTAGATCATAAACTTGCCAGATATATTATGGAGAAGTTATTTGCCATGCATTAAATATGAAGCTTACCTTGGGAGCAGGGAATTAGACTTTTATGCATCTTTAAAATGCCATTAGTATTAATGACACTACCAAAGTAATGCAATAAAATATGCGGATACCTTATGAACTCTCATTACTGCGCTTGAAATACTGTATGAAATGATCATTTTTATAGCAAATTTCCCATTCATACAAGATCGCCAAAAAACAAATTAGTTCATAAATTGTTGCTCATTTTTAAAGGAGGATATGCAAATGAACTTAAATATGTTTTTCAGGATAATCTTCATATGCATACTGTATAATGCTGGTATCTTTTCAATCACCTGGGTAGAAAATTATTCCATTTTAATGGTTAAAAGTGATTTTCTTGGAGATGTAAGAAATCAGAGTAGAAAGTTACCTGTTCACTTTGCCTATTCTCATGGGGTATACATGATGTCTACATGACAATATAAAATACAAATATCAATGTATTAATCTCTATTTGGCAGGATGGTATGATGTGAAAAGAATTATATTCCCATCCTGGAGAATTTATTAAAATTATTTTTATTTTCTAGTTGGAAGTTGTTATGCTTGGTAGCTCGTTCAGGAAGGGGAACTTCTCTACTCAATGTTATTTGCACATATTATTTCTATTTTAGCTAGCAGTAGAATGGTAGAACTTTACTCTGGTGTACATTTGACCTTTAGCTAATGTTGATCAAGCAATTCTTGTTCTGTGGGCAACATGTGAAATGGGGCAGACTTGGTCCCACATCGTTAACCTATGTGAAGTAGTTGAACTGGTTTGGAAGGCTAGATGTCCTTGTTTGGAATGTTCAGGTAGAACATGAATCAGAAGTCACTCGCTCATCAATACAGCATCAAAATATAAAATGATATTGTCAGCTTCCACAAATTAAAATAGACCAGTAAATCAGCTCCACAAACAATTTAAACTTACAGTATTTTTTATTGAGATTGATTGTGTTGTACCTGCTCTTCCTACTTATACTCCAGTGAATTGGGGAGGTATCTGTTTGAGTCACTTCCTACAGTAATTATTATGTTTATTTTGGGACTTAAAAAATTGTTCAGCCATGATTGCCTAAGTAAGATCTGTCAAGTTATCTCTCTTACTCCCTATGTACAGTATATCTAGTACATTTGTATAGGATACTTTTCAGGATAAAATCATTGAGACTAATCATTTTTAGGATTCAACTAAAGTAATGCTCCAAATTATAGTCTGAGGGCTATAGTCAGGAAAATCCAGAAAGTTTTAGAACAGGGTTTCCCAATCTTATCAACTTTAAGACCTGTGGACTTTAAGTCCCAGAATTCTTCCTCGTGCTGGCTGGGGAATTCTAGGAGTTGAAGTCCACATGGCTTAAAATTGTCAAGATTGGGAATTCACTGCTCTAGAACAATTGAAAAAAGGATTGTAACGTTCTTAAACTAAGGCGACAACATCCTAGGAATCTTCCAAGGCATAACATTTGGGGGGGGGGGATTTATGGTGGATTTTTCAATTAGTCCCCTGTTTTGACTAATTGACTGCTTTACTTGGCTAATTGACTGCTTTACTTGCAATTCATGTTCAAGATATAAAAGAAGATATATAGTACATATCATTCTGAGTCATTCTGGAAAGTTGAGACCTCTTTGTGCTTGCCTATGTGTGTACGTGGTTTTGTGGTTATTTGAAAGCACTAACCCAAACTTAAAGCCAGAACCTGACCACCAATTATAATTTTTTGTCTTTGGAAAACAACCGTTGTGGATAGCAGCTTCAAATACCATAAACCAGGGCTTTTCAACCAGTGGTATGGGTACCACCTGTGGTACATTGGCACCTGGCAGGTGGTACACGGCCATCCTAGAAAAGTGGTAGAGGGGGAGGGGAATGAGCTGAACCGGTGGCAGCACTGCACAAGCCTGAGCGAGAGATGGCTGGAGCTGCAGGGCTGTCAGGGCTCAGCAAAAGCGCAAGGGTCAGTGCTTCTTCGGGACTGTCAGGGCTCAGTGGAAGCGCCAGGATCAGCGGCAGGCCCCAGCTGGAGCTTGGCACTAATCCTGGCGCTTCTGCTGAGCCCAGAAGAAGTGCCGATCAGCTGGAATGTTGCAACATCTCCAGGGTCTTGTGATTTACATTCAGATGCTTGGCAACTGATTCATATTTATGATGGTCACAGTGTCCCAGGGTCATGTGAAGTGACCAAAACCTGCTGCAACCACCCAGCAGATGGGGGGAATAAAAACCAAATACCCCCCACCCCATCCCCGCTGCCAATTCTCAACAGAAATGCTCACAACAATGAAAACCTCGGACAGGAGGGCAGGCAGGCAGGCAGGTGTCTTGCTCGGCTGTGGCTTGGGGGGCACTTTTTTCAGTGCCATTGTAACTTCAAACAGTCACTAAGCGAACTGTTGTAAGTTGAGGACTACCTGTACTTTATCACTTTTTTCCTTTTTTTGGTCATCAAGTTTTTGACACCTTGCTAGGCAACTGGTGGTACTCGGATGTTGCCATATCCTAAAAGTGGTACAATGGGTGAAAAGGTTGAAAAGCCCTGCCATAAACTATCTATCAATGGTGGCTTGTTCTATATATTAAACATAATATGTTGCTCACATAGTCCATCATTTAGTATTATTCTAAAATATTCTGTCATGCCTGATGACATGATCTATTGCCTATTTTTTAAAAAAAATTTAAAACAAAACCAGATCAACAGATTCTCTGCAAGAATTATTATTTTGGATTATATTAGCTAAATAAGAAACAGATGAGTATTGACTTATATCTCCCCATCACAGAGACAGCATTAACCATGAGAAATAGATTTATCAGTCTCAAACCGAAATGTAAGGAATTTGCTTAAATGTTTTTGATGACTAATGGCTCTAAATTACTTGGATACAGTGCACAAGAACTTTTTTGTAAAGGCTGAAAAGGCTTTGAAAAAGCCAGAAAGTGAGAACTGAGAAGGCTTACTTATTTTGGGAGCATGGCTTGTCTGAATTCTATCTACTTCCTACCTCTCCAATCAACATGTGGATGGATGGATGGATGGATGGATGAATGGATGGACGAACAGGCAGAAAGACAGATATAGAATGGTCAAGTAACCTGTCCTTGGTAAAGCCAAACTTTCAGGGAAAAGCTGTATCTGTGGCCATAATGAAACTTTTGGAACTGCCTTTTATTTTCCTGTGAAAGTCAAGATCGACTCCAATGAACACTATACAAATGTACAAGAAAGGATAATGATGCCCTTTGTTTGCTTTATTTTTTAGTTTACACTCCTCATGGAGATGCTGAAAAGCATCTCACATATAACAAGCTGATTATTAACTAGCCATCCACAGGCTATTAATATCTTAATAAAATATTTTTGACAGTTTACACCTGCAGCATAACTTTTACAAGTTTTTGTTGCTAAGCAAGGAGGTTGTTAAGAGAGTTGCACCCAATTTTACAACCTTTTTTGACACTCATACATACATACATACATGCACACATACATACACACATACATACACATACATAGACATGCTATAAATACTGTAATTTCTTGAAACATATGCACAAGGGAAACAAAAAAGTTTTATTTAACTTATCTACGATGTGATAAAGGAATCTGCCTCACTACAAAGAATACTGATACTCCTCAACTTACAACAATTTGTTGAACAACTGTTCAAAGTTACAATAGCACTGGAAAAAGTGACTTATACTCATACAACTATCACAACGTCACCACGGTTATGTGATCCCAGTTTTGGTGTTTGGCAAATGGCATGTATTTAACACAGCTGCAGTATCCCAGCATTACATGATCATCACTTGCAACATTCCTAGCCAATTTCTGAGAAGCAAAGAAAATGACTTGATGGCACATCATCAATCAATCAACGGGAAATCTCTATGTAAAAGATCATTCAGGAATGTGGTGTGTATTAAATATGAATATCCATTAAATCCACACTTATGTCATTTCCACACTTATGTCATTGGCTCAATTTACATCATCTAATTACAGGTAGTCCTCAACTTACAACAGTTCATTTAGTGACCGTTCAAAGTTACAACATCACTGAAAAAAGTGATTTATGACCATTTTTCACTGTTGCAGCATCCCCATGGTCACATGATCAAAATTCAGACAGTTGGCAACTGACTCACATTTATGATGGTTGCAGTGTCCCAAGATCAAGTGATCACCTTTTGCAAACTTCTGACAAGCAAAGTCAATGGGTAAACCAGATTCACTTAACAAATGTCACTAATTTACCAACTGCCATGATTTACTTAACAACTGTGGCAAGAAAGGTCATAAAAAAGGGACAAAACTCACTTAACGAATGTCTTGCTTAGCAACATAAATTTTGGGCTCAGTTGTGGTTGTATGTTGAGGACTACCTGTATATTGAGCAAACTCTTGATATAATGGATACCAATCTATTAAATGGGGGTGAAGCTTGTTGTATCCAAACTCTGCTGATCTGAAATTAATTCATCTGAATTTTTATCATATTTCAGTGAAATGAACCAAAGTAACATAACTGGACATGTTTGCTTATATTTACAAGAGATGGGCTATATGGATTCTAGGTCCAGAGTTATTTTAGATGCTGATAGAAAACACTATGTGGAACACCACAATGACTGGAGACAATTATAATGTTGCCCTTCTCATTCTCTTTTGATTTCACTTGCTTTGATTTGATCTAGGTGCAGGTCTAAAAGTAGTCTTACTTTTAACACCTTCTTCTTCTGCCAGAAGGCATTTGGCTATGCTTATCTACAAATTCTGCATACTAAAAGTGATCTATGGAAAGAAATACTGTAAATGTGAAGCTCATGAAAAAAAAGGGAAAGAAGAAATAAAGAGTACTAGGTGAGTTCATTGCCACGTTAATAGTGTGCTTATGGGTAAGATAGAGAAGTCTGCCTAACCTGGAGAAGTGGTTTAAACAGCAAGATAGAACTTTGAGGAATGGGATTGCTGGGCGCTATCTAACAAAATGAAATTCAATGGTGAAAAAAGTAAGATTCTACATTTAGGCAAGAAAAACCAAATGTACAGGTATAGTATAGGGTACTATACTATAGTACCCTATACTATACCTCCTCAATAGTAGTAACTGTGAGAGGAACCTTGAAGTCCTAATGGACAATCACTTAAATATGAGCCAGCAGTGTGCTGCAGCTGCCAAAAAGGCCAACACAGTGCTAGGCTGCATTAACAGAGGGATAGAATCAAGATCACGTGAAGTGTTAATACCACTTTACAATGCCTTGGTAAGGCCACACTTGGAATATTGCATCCAGTTTTGGTAACCAGGATGTAAAAAAGATGTTGAGACTCTAGAAAGAGTACAGAGAAGAGCAACAAAGATGATTAGGGGACTGGAGGCTAAAACATATAAGGAAAGGCTGCTGGAATTGGGTATGTCTAGTTTAACAAAGAGAAGGACGAGGGGGGACATGATGTTCCAATATCTTAGGAGCTGCAACAAAGAAGAGGGAGTCAAGCTATTTTCCAAGGCGCCTGAAGGCAGGACAAGGAGCAACGGGTGGAAGCTAACCAAAGAGAGAAGCAACCTAGAACTAAGGAGAAACTTCCTGATGGTTAGAACAATTGACCAGTGGAACAACCTGCCTCCAGAAGCGGTGAATGCGCCAACACTAGAAGTTTTTAAGAAGAAACTGGACAGCCATTTGTTCGAAATGGTATAGGGTTTCCTGCCTGAGAAGGGGGTTGGACTAGATGACCTCCAGGGTCCCTTCCAACTTTATCATTATTATTATTATTATAAATGTAACATTACTATTTTATATACACAAGTGAACAAACACTCACTGGAAAGACTGAAGGGGAAAAGATGGTTTGCAAAATGATTTGCACAAATAAAGCAGCAGGTGGATAAAGGGCGAAGTGTTCTTTGTCCTCATCCACAATATGAAAATTGGCCAAATCTTGATTCAGATACAGAGTTTCATCCTGGAGGAAAAGGAAAAGGATTTTTTTTTATGATTCTGTCTTTGTCTCTATAATCTTTTATTATCTCTGAAGATTTTCTCTTCATACTGGAGATTTTCCTGGGCAATGTTGGAAGAAAGATAACAAGAGAGCAAGAAGGATTGCTAAAAGGTGTTACTCTGCTCCCACTGAAAGGCAGATGTAAGTCCAGCCAACTCTGTAGGCTTCTTCATTTCCATTTACTAAACAACACATGGATAGAATGAAAAAATATATTAACATGAACTGAACAAAAGTTAAAAGAATGTTAAATGAAGTGAACTATGTTAATCTTATTGTTTGAAATGCAACCATCTCTGTGCAGCTACCTTACTAATGTGCTTTATTTTTTATTTTTATTAGTTTATCAAAATAAAAAACAGAAGTACAAATAAAAATGAAAATAAAGGGAAAATAAGGGAGGAAAAGGGGAAGAGAGAAAAGGGGAAGATAAAGGGAAAAAAAAACATAAAAGCATTGACTTCCGACTCCTTTTGGTGCAATAATAATAATAATAGTAAAGTTGGAAGGGACCTTGAAGGTCATCGAGTCCAACCCCCTGCTCAGGCAGGAAACCCTATACCATTTCGGACAAATGGCTGTCCAGTCTCTTCTTAAAAACTTCCAGTGTTGGAGCATTCACCGCTTCTGGAGGCAGGTTGTTCCACTGGTTAATTGTTCTCACTGTCAGGAAGTTTCT
>NW_015387707.1:0-4178 GCF_001527695.2 Protobothrops mucrosquamatus
TTCTTCTTCTTCTTCTTCTTCTTCTTCTTCTTCTTCTTCTTCTTCTTCTTCTTCTTCTTCTTCTTCTTCTTCTTCTTCTTCTTCTTCTTCTTCTTCTTCTTCTTCTTCTTCTTCTTCTTCTTCTTCTTCTTCTTCTTCTTCTTCTTCTTCTTCTCCTCCTCCTCCTCCTCCTCCTCCTCCTCCTCCTCCTCCTCCTTCTTCCTTCCTCCTTCCTCATCTTTCTTCCCCTTCTCCTTCTCCCCCCTCCTCCTCCTCGTCTTTCTCCCCCTTGTCGTATCGTCATCATTGTCATCGTCCTCCTCCCCCCCTATAGATTGTTTCTATATCAATTTTCTGCTTACTAATAAGGTTTCTAATGGAACCTACAATTCTTATCTAGCATCAAGGCTTCATCAGGGGATCCATAATAGTTTTAAGATTTAATATAGATTGCTGTATATGCTTATTTATGTCTATCTACATTAACAATCTTTCCGCCCCTAGTTATTTCTGTTTTATATGCTAGAAGAAAACATTTAGTGCATCTTGGAATATCGGATTTATTTTTTCGAGGGAGATGCCTGCAGGGATGTCTGCAGCACGTGGTCAAAAAAATGTCAAGATGTTGACTGTGTTGGTGCCATCACAACTCCCTGTGTGATTTGTGTTTTGGCCTTCTTTCTGGGCACACCAGTTCCTCCATTTGGTTTCTCAAATGTTGTGAGAAATGGGGAAATTTTGTATGACAGTCTTATTTATTTCTTTTTAAATGGACCTTCTTTCTGGGAAAGTTTCCAAAGTGCATAATCCTTGCTGGTCTTAGAAATCAGACTAGCATCCAGCCATACTGTTTTCTTTGATGCGTTTGTCAAGTGGTGGGAAAGCCACAACATTTAAACTGTTTTCAGTTTGAAGAAAAAGAATGAGACCCAAAGTAGGGAAAATGATGCTTGGATTAATGGATGGATGGATGGATGGATGGATGGGAGGAAGGGAGAAAGGAAGGTAAGAGAGAAGCAAGGAAGAAAAGAGACAGATGAAAAGAAGGAAGGAAGGAAAGAAGGAAGGAAGGAAAGAAGGAAAGAGAAGGAAGAAAGAGGAAAAGAAAGGAAGGAGAGAGGGAAGCAAGAAAGAAAAAGAGATGGGAAGAAGGAAGGAAGGAAGAAAGGAAGGAAGGAAGGAAGTGAAAGAGTAAGGGAGGGTGGGGAGGAGGAAGGAAGAGAGGAAAGAGGGCAGGCAGAAAGAAAGGAAGGAGAGAGGGAAGCAATGATGAAAAGACAGATGGGAAGAAGGAAGGAAGGGGAGGAAAGGAAGGAGAAAAGAAAGGAAGGAGAGAGGGTAGCAAGGAAGAAAAGAGGCAAATGGGAAGGAAGGAAGGAAGGAAGGAAAGAAGGAAGGAAGGAAGGAAGAAAGGAAGGAAGGAATGAGAAAAATGGCAGAAAGATTTTATGTACATGGACAGACGGATACTTACATTATTCTGGAGTATAACTCCCCTCCCCCCCCCTTTGTGTAACACTGGATGACAGGATCACTTTATCCTGCAATGGTTTTGAGCTTGTCAGGAGATCATTATACCTTGAAGGATGGCTGCCTGGGGCTGCAAGTAAACAAAGTTACAGCACATTGGCAAAAAAAGGTTGGGGCTTTGGTCTGGGTTTCTTCAGCCGGTGGCACGGAGCAGTTCCCATCTATCAAGATGCTCCCCTGGCTTCAGATGGCCCCTGCTCAGCACCACGCCTGAAAATGTAAGGACAGGTGTCATTGATCACTTCTGCTCTCAACCGGTGATGGAATCTGTCATTTCAGCAGAAGGTCTGACACACCCGATGCAGTTAGTCCACCATTTCACCTGATAGATGGTCCTTCCCAACCTCCCTCCCCTTCCTCTCCTCTCCTCTCCTCTCCTCTCCCTCTCCCTCTCCCTCTCCCTCTGTTCCTTCTTTCTCTCCTTATGTCTCTTTCCTTCCCTCCTTCCTTCCTCCATCCCTGTCTTCCTTCCTTCCTTCCTTCCTTCCTTCCTTCCTTCCTTCCTTCCTTCCTTCCTTCCTTCCTTCCTTCCTTCCTTCCTTCCTTCCTTCCCTCCCTCCCTCCCTCCCTCTGTCTCTCCTCTTTCTCCTCCTCATGTCTTCCTCCTTCCCTCCTTTCTTCCTCCATCCCTTTGTATTCCTTCCTTCCCTCCCTCCCTCTGTCTCTCCTCTCTTTGTGTCTTCTTCCTTCCCTCCTCCCTCCCTCCATCCCTTTGTATTCCTTCCTTCCTTCCTTCCCTCCCTCTCTCTCTCCTCTCTCCTCTCCTCGTCTCTTCTTCCTTCCCTCCTTCCTTCCTCCATCTCTTTGTATTCCTTCCTTCCTTCCTCCCTCTCTCCCTCCCTCTGTCTCTCCTCTCTCTCTCCTCTCCTCGTGTCTTCTTCCTTCCCTCCTCCCTCCCTCCATCCCTTTGTATTCCTTCCTTCCCACTCTCCCTCCGTCCCTCCCCCTCCCCCTTCCTTCCTTCCTTCCTTCCTTCCTCCCTCCCTCCCTCCCTCCCTCCCTCCCTCCCTCTGTCTCTCCTCTCCTCTCCTTTTCTCCCCTCCCCTCTCCCCTCTCTTTCCCCCCCTCTCATACTCGCAATAAGATTAAGAAATTCTGCCCCTTGCCAATGGGCTCAGGCTGGTCTTCGGACAGCTGCCTTGGGGTTCCAGGCCCCAGAGTTGCCAACTTGTCACAGGCCCCTCATACCTGAAGGGCACCTGGTTGAGGGAGGACTATCCCCCTCCCCAAATACCCCCTTCTGTGGCTCCTGATTCTGCACTACTCTGACAGACAGGAATCTCTCCCCATCATCTGTACACTACCGGGAGATCTTTGTGGCAGGGGCTTGCTTGCCACTGAAGTCTTTTTATTGCTAACATACTGACACTGATTGATTTGATTTTGATCCTGACCCTGCGGTGATCTGGGACACGTTTGTTGTCTTATACATGCAGTCAGAACTCAACACGGAGCAAAAATAAAAAGATACAGCGAAAAAAAAACCTCATCCGGGGAATGTCTTAGACACATCCATATCTGTAACTCCCTGGTTGCGTTTTCCTTCTGTTCTGAAGCCAGCAGGAGTTCTTAGCACACCTGCAGCCCAATCCTACAATGTTCCATGGGTTGCACAGCTGTGTGTGTGTGTGTGTGTGTGTGTGTGTATGCAGTGCTTTTTTGTAAAAAAAAAAAAAAAAGGTGCCAGAACTCACACACATCATACAACCCGCCTTGCCTACCTTACAAGGTTCCATCCCAAAAAGGTGCCGGAACTCCGTTCTGGGCATTCTATGAGAAAAAAAGCCCTGTGTGTCTGTCTGTCTGTCTGTCTATCTATCTATCTATCTATCTATCTATCTATCTATCTATCTATCTATCTATCTATCTATCTATCTATCTATCTATCTATCTATCTATCTATCTATCTATCTATCTATCTATCTATCATCTATTTCTATCCACCCATCCATTACTATCTATCTATCTATCTATCTATCTATCTATCTATCTATCTATCTATCTATCTATCTATCTATCTTTAATGTAACACATTGCAATTGCTTCAATAGGAATTGCCTTCAGCTAAATTTCCTTTTTTTAAAAAAAACACGATTTATTATTTTATCCTGAAAGATAAAATGCAAAACAGTAAAACAAACAAAATGAAACAAAACAAAAGCAAAAGAAACTTCCTGACAGTTAGAACAATTAACCAGTGGAACAATCTTCCTCCAGAAGCGGTGAATGCTCCAACATTGGAAGTTTTTAAGAAGAGACTGGACGGCCATTTGTCTGAAATGGTATAGGGTTTCCTGCCTGAGCAGGGGGTTGGACTAGATGACCTCCAAGGTCCCTTCCAACTTTATTATTGTTATTGTTATTGTTATTGTTATTGTCATTGTCATTGTCATTGTCATTGTTGTTGTTGTTGTTGTTATTATTATTATTATTATTATTATTATTATTATACATTCAATCAACAAAAAAGAAAAAAAATAGGGTGCAGAAAAAGAGGAAAAAGTGATCAATTAAATTTCACATTTAACATGTAGGATCCACCCTGGCTGGGTGCCGAAAGGAAAGAAAAAGCAGTAAATTCTCCCCCCCCCTTTTACAAATGTACATTTTTTCTTCTTCTTTTATATATACTGTGGACTTTATATAAAAGAAGAAAGAAGAAAAAGCAG
>NW_015387707.1:7032-9409 GCF_001527695.2 Protobothrops mucrosquamatus
GAAGGAAGGAAGGAAGGAAGGAAGGAGGGAGTGGTGGGATTCAAATATTTCAACAACCGGTTCTCTGTGTGGATGCCACTTCTGGAAGTCCATTCTGGGCCTGAGCAACAAAAAATTAGCTACCGGTTCTGCTGAAGTGGTGCGAACCAGCTAAATCCCACCAAAGGAAGGAAGGAAGGAAGGAAGGAAGGAAGGAAGGGAGGGAGGGAGGGAGGGAGGAAGGAAGGAAGGAGTGGTGGGATTCAAATATGTCAACAACCAGTTCTCTGCATGGATGCTACTTCCGGAAGTCTGTTCTGGGCCTGAGCAACAAAAAATTAGCTACCAGTTCTGCCGAAGTGGTGCAAACCGGCTGAATCCCACCATTGAATGGAGCCCAGGGTTGTTAAGTGAGTTTTGTCCCCTTTGGCAATCTTTCTTGCCATAGTTGCTAAGTGAATCACTGCCGTTGTTAAGCTAGCCACGGGGTTGTTAAGTGAATCTGCCTTCCCCGTGGATTTTGCTGGTCAGAAGGTCACAAAAAGGGGATCACATGACAGTTGTGTTTAGTGACCATTTTTCACGCTTACGTCCATTGCAGCATCCCCACGGTCACGTGATCCAAATTCAGACACTTGGCAACTGACTCGTATTTATGATGGTCGCAGTGTCCCAGGGTCATGTGATCCCCTTTTGCGACCATCTGACAAGCAAAGTCAATGGGGAAGCCAGATTCACTTAACAACCGGATGTGAACGCTGGTAACATCGGATGTTCTTGCTTTGACAACAGATGGAGATGCAGCCATTTTCCTTCTTATGTTTTACTCTTAGAATTAGAGTTAGAATTAAATGATGCTGGGGGGGGGAGGAGGAGGAATGTGCATGGGAGTTTAGTTAGACATAACAATACTGTAACTAAGGTGAGAACCAAGGTTTTTTGAAATAAGAGATGATAAGAATTGGTGGGCTGGAGAACTGGAGGGAAAGTCTGCATTTCAAACTAATTGGGGAATGGGATCTATGACTGTTAATTGGAGGAGGGAATTGTGCTTTGATACTATGTGTTCAGGGGAGGGGAACTCAGTTTTTGGCTTTGATTGTGTTAGTGCCAATGCTACGCTACTCGAATAAAGATTCTTTAAGGTAAACAATGCCTCAAAGTTCTTTGAAGAGTTTCATCTGTCGGAACCATGACACCGGATTACTAACTTAACTGCAGTGAATCACTTAACAACTGTGGGAAGAAAGGTCGTAAAGTGTGCAAAACTCACTTAATAGATGTCTCCGCTTAGCAACAGAAATTTTGGATTCCATTGTGGTCATAAGTTGAGGACTACCTGTATAACGTCAGGCAGAAGCTAGGGAATCCTCCTCTATGTGTGTCCGATTGTCTCTGTCCATGTGTTGTGAGATTAAGGAGAACTGGTGAAAGAACCCATGGCAGCAGTACTGCACAATACACAATACACTCAACCCACACCGACACCAAAGAGCACCAGGTCGATTGGAGCATCACTAAAATCATCGGCCACGCCACCACCCACCACGCTCGTGATTTCATCAAAGCCTGGCCCTCCATCAGCAATTCCATCAACAGACACATTGACCCACCACCAGCCTACAAACCCCACCAGAGTCAGCACCAGCCCTTAATCATCCCACGTAACCCCCCCATCCCACCGCCTCCCAATGATCCAGACCCTCCCCATCCCAAGACCCATCACAAGCCTCCCACTGATGACTCATACCTGACCCATCACAAGACCCTCACTTGACACACTCACACCTGAAGCCCTTATAAACAGAAGAACATCAACACAGACATCTAAACTATAATGAATATGTTATCTAGCCTGGTAATGAAACATTTGGAAACCAACCCACAAACTCAACTTAATCAAATAATATTGAAATAGAACAGAACAGAGTAGAACAGGACAGGACAGGACAGGACAGGACAGGACAGGACAGGACAGAATAGAGCTGGAAGGGACCTTGGAGGTCTTCTGGTCCAGCCCCCTGCTCATGCAGGAGAACCTACACCATCTCAGACAGGTGAATGTCTAGTCTCTTCTTAAAAACCTCCAGTGATCGAGCACCCACGATTTCTGGTGGCAAGTTGTTCCACTGGTTAATTGTCCTCACTGTCAGGAAGTTCCTCCTTAATTCTGGGTTGCTTCTCTCTTTGATCAGCTTCCAACCATTGTTTCTCGTCCTTCCCTCTGGTGCTTTGGTGAATAATGTGACCTCCTCTTCTTTGTGGCTGCCCCTCAAATACTGGAACACTGCTATCATGTCTCCCCTATTTCTTATTTTCTTTAGACTAGCCAAATACTCAGTCTGCAAGCAAACAACACATTCAGAAAGCACCAAGGACTCCACAGTTCAACCCCGAA
>NW_015387707.1:9772-14138 GCF_001527695.2 Protobothrops mucrosquamatus
TCTTTTCTTGCTTTCTTGGCCAGCCTAAAACACAGAGACGCGGAAATCTCAATTTGTTACTGAGTAGGTCAGTCTCTGAAATTTGCACTCCAGACTCCAGGGATTCCTGAATAGCCACTGCTTTAGAGGGCTTTAAGTTCTCAGCATCGTCCTGCTCAGCTCTCCAATTCAATTATTTGTGATAATGGGGTTTTTTCAGCCAGTGTTCAGAGAGGGAACTTACTGCTGTTGATATAACCAGCCAGCACCAAGGAAAGATACTTGACTTTCTAGTTCATCTGAAATGCTCAGAGAGTGACCTTGTTCGAGTGCTGAGAGGTTATTCAGAGCGATGAGTGCTTACAGAAAAGAAACCACATTACTGGCCGACAATTTGGAAGACATTAACCAAGTGATGGATTGAGCAGGGGCATAAAATTCTAATCTAGCTAATAATCTGCAGACCCTCGGAGACCGCCAGTGCTTAAACAAAGTATCATTCAGAAGGAGATGTGTTTTTTTTTTCATTTGGTTCCTTAGGCCAGGGGTGTCAAACTCAATTTCATTGAGGGCCGCATCAGCATTGCGGTTGCCCTCGGGGGTGTGTGTGTGTGGTCAGGGTGGGTGCGGCCTACTGGGTGGGCATGGATGGAGTGTGTGCGGCCTACTGGGTGGGCATGGCCAGCTCTACATTGTTCACGTCAAGGGTGCCTGTGGGGGCCTGGGCAGGAGTGGGACAGATCTGAGGGTCTCTGGCAGAACGGGGTGGGACCGGGGCAAGCGCCAAGGCACGGTCCATTTCTTAATTCCTCACAAAGGGTGACACCTCCCCAGCATGCACCCAGGGGGCGGGGGCGACACAGCAGGGGCTGGTTCCTCACTGTTTCTAGATGGCCTTGTGGAGCTAAGACTGAATGCGTTTCCACCACAAAATTGTACATTGGCTCCTGGCCGGCCTGGGCCAGGGCCAAGGCAGCGGGGGCTGTTCCCTCACTGTTTCCAGGATGGCTTCGTGGGCCACATGAAACCATTTCACGGGCTGCATCCGGCCCCCGGGCCTTGTGTTTGACATGTCTGCCTTAGGCGCTCGTTCGTGAAAAGTTTAAATCCCTCGGGTTGCAAATTCCGTAATGGGAACTGTTCAAATATTACCCTAGTTGTAATACAGCTTCCTTTAACTTGGCACCCTTCAAGTAATGTCCAGAATCATGTAGTCCTAGCGTTCAAATTAAGCTTAAAGACTATCTAGTCCAGGGGTGTCCAACTTTGGCAACGTTAGGACCTGTGGCCTTCAACTCCCAGAATTCCTCAGCCAGCCATCCTCCAGAATTGGTTGAGAGAATGCTGACTGGGAAATTCTGGGAATTGCAGTCCACAAGTCTTAAACTTGCCAAGATTGTACATCCCTGATCTAGTTTAAGTCCTGCTTGATGCAGGATCTACTACAGCATTTATGACGCACGATTGTTCAATCAAGCAGTCTTCCAGTATTTGAGAGGCTGCCACAAAGAGGAGGGGGTCGATTTATTTTCCGAAGCACCAGAAGGCAGGATAAGAAACAATGGATGGAAACTAATCCAGGCAAGAAGCAACCTGGAATTAAGGAGAAAGTTCCTAACAGTGAGGACAATTAACCAGTGGGATGGCTTGCCACCAGAGGTTTTGTGTGCTTCATCACTGGAGGTTTTTAAGAAAAGACTGGACAGCCACTTGTCTCAAATGATATAGGGCCTCCTGCTTCAGCAGGGGGCTGGATTAGAAGACCTCCAAGATCCCTTCCAGAATCTATTCTGATTCTGATTCTCTTCTTTCAGGATCTCTAGTGAAGGAGATCTCACCATTTCATGGACAGCCTATTTCAGGGGCAGGCAACCTAGGCTCTTTTATGACTCGTGGACTTCAACTCCCAGAATTCCTGAGCCAGCCCTGCTGAGGGGAAAGGGAGAGGTTTCCAAGCTGAGCCATGCTGGCTCAGGAATTCTGGGAGTTGAAGTCCATGAGTCATAAAAGAGCCGAGGTTGCCTACCCCTGCCTATTTCATTGGCTAATGACCTGTAGAGGCAGGGAGATCCTTCTGAGGTCTAGCCAACAGGGGTCGTCACACAAGTCAAGATGGCCACCAGAATCATCCATCACATGTAAAAAAAAAAAGGAGGAGGTTGATCACGTGGACACGTGGCTATTATCTTGACTTTTATAATCTCTTCACCGACAATCCTGAGCTTCAGTCATAGGCCACCGATCTTAACCACCATGAGACTAAGATGACCAAAGAATTCACTGTGGAAAAACTCCAGCTTTTAAATTATAATTTACCCTTTAAATTAGCTTTTTTCTCCCTTCTCTTGAAAAACATAGCAAGGAAAGAAGTTCTCCCAAACTGGAGGCGAGAATGACGATCCATTGACTACATTTTTACTTATGCTTCTGAGAACAATTTTGGTTTACAGTATCTGCTTGTTATATGTTTGCTGGTATATGGAGATTTGCTTATATCTTAGAAATAATAATAATAATAATAATAATAATAATAATAATAATAATAATAATAATAATAATAATGGTTGAAGAAGAAAAAATGGCTTTGGAAGAATATCTGAAGGACAGTGATGAAGATGCACTGAAATTAGTATATCAGGAAGGCTTACTGACTACTGGAGAGACCAAACAGGCCTACAAGAAAGACCAAATGAAGAACAGAATAGAGGCATGGGAAGACAAAACACTACATGGCCAGTACATTAAAAAAATAGCTGGGAAAGCAGATAATAACAAGACCTGGCAATGGCTAAGAGCAGGAAAATTGAAGAAAGAGACTGAGGGACTAATTCTGGCTGCACAAGACCAAGTCTTAAGGACAAATGCATACAAAGTCAAAATTGGGAAGACAGCAACAGACAGTAAGTGCCGCCTATGCAAAGAAGCTGAAGAAACAGTGGATCACCTGGTAAGCTGCTGCAAGAAGATCACACAGACTGACTACAAGCAGCGGCATGACAAAGTAGCAGCAATGGTGCATTGGAAGATCTGCAAGAAATATCATTTACCTGTAAGGAAGAACTTGTGGGATCATAAAATAGAGAAAGTCATAGAAAATGATCAAATTAAACTGCTCTGGGACTTCAGAATTCAAACAGACAAGCACCTGCCACATAACACCCCGGACTTAACAATTGTCGATAAGAAAGACAAAAAAGTCTGGATAGTAGACGTGGCAGTGCCTGGAGACAGCAGAATTGATGAGAAAGAACTGGAGAAGATAACAAAATACAAAGACCTACAAATAGAAATAGAAAGACTGTGGCAAAAGCAAGCAAGGGTAGTAACAATAGTAATAGGCACCTTGGGTGCAATCCCAAAACAACTGGAGCACCACTTGAACACCATCGGCATTGACAAATTCGCTATTAGTCAATTGCAAAAGGCAGCCTTACTAGGAACTGCTTCCATCCTGCGACGAGATCTGTAATACCATCAAACATCCACATCTGCCTATCCCAGGTCCTTGGTAAGGACTCGATAGGTAGACAAAAATGCCAAATCCAATCTGAACATCTGGCTGACTATGCGATGATCAATAATAATAATAATAATAATAATAATAATAATAATAATAATAATAATAATAATAATAATAATAATAATAATAATAATAATAATAATAATAATAATAATAATATAGTCGCAGCACCTTCCTGAGTGCCAGTTCTGAACCATGCCCAGTTTATCTGGTTTCTAATCTCCTGCCAATCCATTTTCACTTCTCTGTTGCAACAATCTTGTCACCCAAGCTACCTTTTTAAATAACAGAGTGACAGAGAATTGGAAGGGACCTTGGAGGTCTTCTAGTCCAACCCCATGCTCAAGAAAGAAACTCTATGCCATTCCAGACAAGTGGCTGTTCAGTCTCTTCTTAAAACTCCCCCGTGTCTTGATTCTGTCCCTCTGTCAATTCAGCCTAGGACTGGGTTGGCTTTTTTGGCAGTTGCCGCACATAGCTGGCTCATATTTAAGTGATTGTCCACTAGGACTACGCAATTGAAATTCAACTGTGAAGCCAACAAGGACAGAACTTGTAACTAGTAAACAAAACAAGCATGAAGGCAAAGCGCTTCCTTATTTATGATAGAAACCCCCGCCACAGAGAGGGATAACTGGCAGGGTTACCTCAGTGGTAGGATTCAAATATGTGAACAACCGGTTCTCTGTGTGGATGCCGCTTCCGGAAGTCCATTCTGGGCCTGGGCAACAAAAAATTAGCTACCGGTTCTGCCGAAGTGGTGCGAACCAGCTGAATCCCACCACAGGAAGGAAGGAAGGAAGGAAGGAAGGAAGGAAGGAAGGAAGGAAGGAAGGAAGGAAGGAAGGAAGGAAGGAGTGGTGGGAT
>NW_015387707.1:14576-28762 GCF_001527695.2 Protobothrops mucrosquamatus
AAGGAAGGAAGGAAGGAAGGAAGGAAGGAAGGAAGGAAGGAATGGTGGGATTCAAATATGTGAACAACCGGTTCTCTGTGTGAATGCCGCTTCCGGAAGTCCATTCTGGGTCTGGGCAACAAAAAATTAGCTACCGGTTCTGCCGAAGTGGTGCAAACTGGCTGAATCCCACCACTGGGTTACCTTCTAAATTACTTTGGATGGAAGAATCCCCCCCCCCCCCCCAATTGCAATAAGCTGGAATTGTCTGGAGACAAGCTCAGTTCTCGGTAGATTTTGTCTTGCAAACATCTCCGCTGCTCTACTCGACAGAGCAGTTTCCTACTCGCTTGCTTCAGACCCTAATAGGAAATGATGCAGTCAGGGAAAAGCAATATGTAAGTTGCTCGCAAGGGGACCAGCTCATTCATCAGATCTGAAGGAACAAATGATTCTTTTACTTTTCCTTTGTAACACAACGGAATCCGTTGCAATATTAAAGAGTTGCTGCCAGAGGCCTTTTCAAGTGACACTTCAACTGTCGGAAAATATTGATCAAGGCTTGTTGGCAGCTGAGCCATCCTGATATGGCTTGCTAGAATTCCCAGATAGTAGATATTAGGAGAAAAAGAAAGGAAGTATTGAATGTTGAAATAAGAGAAATTTACTAAATTTACTAAATTTAAGATATTTGGAAATTACCAGAAAATAAGAAGGTTATATTGTATTATTAATTAGTTGATGCCTTAGTAAGGCCACACTTGGAATCCTGCATCCAGTTTTGGTCACCGCGATGTAAAAAAGATGTTGAGACTCTAGAAAGAGTGCAGAGAAGAGCAACAAAGATGATTAGGGGACTGGAGGCTAAAACATATGAAGAACGGTTGCTGGAATTGGGTATGTCTAGTTTAATGAAGAGAAGGACGAGGGGGGACATGATAGCAGCGTTCCAATCTCTCAGGGGCTGCCCCAAAGAAGAGGGAGTCAAGCTATTCTCCAAAGCGCCTGAAGGCAGGACAAGAAGCAACAGGTGGAAACTAATCAAGGAGAAAAGCAACCTAGAACTGAGGAGAAACTTCCTGACAGTGAGAACAATTAACCAGTGGAACAACCTGCCTCCAGAAGCGGTGAATGCTCCAACACTGGAAGTTTTTAAGAAGAGACTGGACAACCATTTGTCTGAAATGGTGTAGGGTTCCTGCCTGAGCAGGAGGTTGGACTCGATGACCTCCAAGGTCCCTTCCAACTTTATTATTATTATTATTATTATTATTATTATTATTATTATTATTATTATTATTATTATTATTATTGTTGTTGTTGTTGTTGTTGTTGTTGTTGTTGTTGTTGTTATTGTTATTGTTATTGTTATTATTATTATTACTACTACTACTACTACTACTACTATTATTATTATTATTATTATTATTATTATTATAAGACGTGTATTCTGAACATTAGATCTTGTGATGAATTGTGATAAAGGGGAATTGGGGTTATTTAAAACTTGGAAATTATAAATATTAAACATTAAATTTAAATACTAATGGGGAACTAAATATTGGGAAAAACTAATTTGGACATTGTCTAAAAAGATCGAACGTTAAAATAACTAGGATATGTGTAAACTTAAAATTATTGATAAATGTAAGAAAGTTAATTTAATCGATATAATAAGAATTGTATTAGTTTAAATATGAGACAGTAAATACCAAGGGGAAAAGAGAGGAAATATTTAAGGTAATAGTTTGAGATCTGTACTAAAGATATTTGTATGTTATCGAATTATTGATTAACTCAGCCGCCACGTTGCTTTTCAAAAATTTAAATGTAAAACTAGAAAATCAATAAAATTTTCTTTTAAAAAAAAGACTTGTGGACTTCAACTCCCAGAATTCCTGAGCCAGCATGGGGGAACTATGGCCCCCTCATGACTGGTGGACTTCAACTCCCAGAATTCCTGAGCTAGCGTGGGGAAACTATGGCCCCCTCATGACTGGTGGACTTCAACTCCCAGAATTCCTGAGCCACCATGGCTCAGCTTGGAAACCTCTCCCTTTCCCCTCTGCATGGCTGGCTCAGGAATTCTGGGAGTTGAAGTCCACGAGTCATAAAAGAGCCAAGGTTGCCTACCCCTGGGCTAAGTGATTTGGGGCCAATCTCCTTTCCTCCCTCCCTTCCCCCCTCTCTCTCCCCCCCATCCACCACCTCACAGAGTATAAATTAATTAAATAAAACAACACTGACATCCATCTGCCTTGTTGTTGCTCAGACCAGCCATTCTTTTGCCTACCTGCTGAGTTAGGTTTCTCCTGACTCCTTCAACATCGCTAAACAACCCCTGGCTACATTTCACGCTTGACTTCCTCTGACTGCTTAGTCCTCTCCAGACTTTCTTGTCGATTCTTTGGGCTGATTGACTGCTCCATTTCAACATCCCTTGGGCAGAGCTGCGTGCTACTCCAACATCCCTAACAGATGGGTTCAAACATGTTCATGGAAAAAGAACTCACATCTCCTCAGGCAGCCTTCAATATTACCAAGGTTCTCCTAATGTTTAATCAACAACTGCAGTGACAGCGTCTGGCAATCTTTTCTGAGCAATTTTATTAATTTTATTCATCTAGCAGTCTTCTCAGAAAGCTTCCAGGGGGAGGGGGGAAGAAATATGATGGGAAATCCCAGGGTGTAGGAGAACCATCTCTGACAGCTTGACAAGGGGGTGTGTTCTTCCCCATTAGGACGTTTTTTGAGAATCCTTGGAGACAGCATTTATCTCAGCCTTAAATAATATTACCTGGTAAAATGACGGAGAGACTGGTCACAAACTGAGCAACAGGAACCACTGGATTAGAGTCCCACAGATGCTTTTTCACGAGGCAACTGGACTTTCTTCTTTAGTATTTTGTCTTGTCTTGTCTTGTCTTGTTTTGAAGACGTTTAGCTTCTCATCCAAAAAGCTTCTTCACCTCTGACTGGATGGTGGGGGGAATGGAATGGAAGGATTTATTTTCATGGGTTTGAAGTGTGCATGTATGTTGTGTGGGCTGAAGATCCTCCTGTTTGTCCACCCCAAGGATAAAACACCCAGACGCAAACTGAGCAATGTGATATATGCAGTACAATGCAGTGAGCCATGTGCAGATCTGTACGTTGGGGAAACAAAAAACCCCGCTTCATAAACGCATTGCACACCATAGCAGAACAAACCCATCAGGACAAGATTCAGACGTCCATCTGCCTTTAAAAGACAAAAGCCACTCTTTTGAAGACAGCAAAGTCCACATTTTGGACAGAGAGGACTGCTGGTTTGAAAGAGGGGTCAAAGAGGCCATTTGTGTCCAAATTGAACATCCCTCCCTCAACAGAGGGGGAGGGGTACGACATCGTCTATCTCCTGTCTACAACACAGTCCTTTCAGCAGTTCCAAGAAGGCTCCACACCCATTTGCACCACTCAGGTGACCTTGAGAACACAGATAAACCTCCAAGTGGCCTCAACGACTCTCTAAAACAGTGATGGCGAACCTTTTAGAGACTGAGTGCCCAAACCGCAACCCAAAACCCACTTATTTATCGCAAAGTGCCAGGGCCACATCAGCATTGTGATACCCTCAGGGGGGGGGCAGGGAGGCACCTCTGAGTGCCGCCTCTGGTACGCAAAAACCAGGGGCACAAAAATGGGCCACGGTGCTGCAAGGTGCAAAAACGGCTACCGCCATGCCGCAGGGTACAGATATAAGGCGCTGCACCACGCAAGAACGGGGCAGGGCTAGTGAGTATCACGTAGGCACTATCCCTGCCCCATTTGCAGCACGTGCATGCTCGTGGCCCCGTGCGCACATGCACACATGTAAAATGCTTTCCCCTACCTTTTCTTCTAGTCCACCAATCGACAATGGTTGGTGACCTCTGCTCTACCATCTTTACTCAAGCTTGCTAGCTGGCCGCTTTGCCTCCTTTGTGCTGGGTGAGGCTCCTGCTCTGGGTGGCAGTGGCGGCCTGATGGACCTGCTGCTGGTGGCGGTGGTGCATGTGCCAACAGAGAGGGCTCCGAGTGCCACCTCTGGCACGTGTGCCATAGGTTTGCCACCACTGCTCTAAAAGAAGGCACATGACCAGCTGACTGCAAAGAATATAAATCCTTCCCTTCCTCACCATCCAGTCAGAGCTGAAGAAGCTTCTTGGATGAGAAGTGAAACATCTTCAAAGGAAAAACAAGAAAGTCCAGTTTCCTCCTGAAAAATCACCTTTGGGACATCTGGTCAAATAAATATAATATTTTAAAGGAGAAAGATCTAGTTACTCCACAATGTGACCAAGAAGTACATGTGAGAAGAAGTCTCTGCAGATTAAGCTTGGAAGCTCGATTTAGTTGAGGTGGTCACGATTAGAACACATTAACATTTTTTTTGTTTTTGTTTTGTTCAACCATTTTATTTCTCTTGTTAATAACTATTTGGGAGAAAAAAGTTGAAAGCGAAGTAGCTCAGATCTCATGGACTGGGTTCAATGAAGACAATGCCTTCTGACGTTGTGGGTGCTCCAACACTGGAAGTTTTCAAGAAGAGATTGGACAGCTATTTATCTAAAATGGCATAGAGACTCCCACTCCCACAGTGTGCTGCAACTGCCAAAAAAGCCAACACAGTGCTGGGCTGCATTAACAGAGGGATAGAATCAAGATCATGAGAAGTATTAATACCACTTTACAAGGCCTTGGTAAGGCCACACTTGGAATACTGCATCCAGTTTTGGTCACCACGATGTAAAAAAGGTGTTGAGGCTCCAGAGAGAGTGCAGAGAAGAGCAACAAAAATGATCAGGGGACTGGAGGCTAAAACATATAAGGAACAGTTGCAGGAATTGGGTATGTCTAGTTTAAGGAAGAGAAGGACGAGGGGGGACATGATAGCGGTCTTCCAATATCTCAGGGGCTGCCACAAAGAAGAGGGAGTCAAGCTATTCTCCAAAGCACCTGAAGGCAGGACAAGAAGCAACGGATGGAAACTAACCAAGAAGAGAAGCAATCTGGAACTAAGGAGAAATTTCCTGACAGTGAGAACAATTAACCAGTGGAACAACCTGCCTCCAGAAGCTGTGAATGCTCAAACACTGGAAGTTTTTAAGAAGAGACTGGACAGACATTTGTCTGAAACGATACTATAGGGTTTCCTGCCTGAGCAGGGGGTTGGACTAGATGACCTCCAAGGTCCCTTCCAACTCTGCTATTCTGTTAATCGTCACAATAGCCCTTATGGAGTGATCAGGTTAGTCATAGCTATTAACCATGATGGCTATATAGCTCCTCTGGTGTCATCTGCTATTGCATTCATGTCCACTTAATGGGCTTCCTGGTGATACTTAATTGGATGTAGAAATAGACTCTGACAGCAGATTCTTCCTAGATTTTTATCTGTACAGAAGGCAGAAAGAGGCATTGACTTCAAGTTGCGTTTATGCCCAATTCGTTATAAAATGACATTTTGCAAGTCTGTAACAACTGAGGACAATTTATTAATAATAAATATTCGGTCAAACCAACAGCAGGATCTGCACACACACACATACACACACACACACACACACACACACACACACTCACAGCCAAGTTGCTGTGTAGATCCTCTTCATTTCAAATGTGATTGCCCCAAATGAGTTCTTCGGATTGTTAATTTCCAAAGCTCTGTTAGCTTGGAAGGAGCTGGTAATAGAACAGCTAATTTCCTATACAAATCCATAAGGAGGCACTTCTTAGCAGGATCATGTCACTCGTCTCTGTGAGACCCAGAAATCTTTAAATTGTCTGTTCCTAATGGAGAGATTGCACTTGTAAAGATTTGCGTGCATTTTGTTGGTGCTTACCACTTGTAAAGTTCTCCAGTCTCTCTAGAAAATTATCTCAGAATTTAATCTCATTTAATCCCCCATAACAAAATGTGCCTCTTTGATTGATCCCCAAAAGCTGAAACAAATCACACAATCCAAGGGATGCAGTGGCTCTAGAGCCTAATCAAAGATTAAGAACAATTCATTGTTGTTGTTGTTAGTTGTGAAGTCGTGTCTGACCCATCGTGACCCCATGGACAACGTTCCTCCAGGCTTTCCTGTCCTCTACCATCTTCTGGAGTCCATTGAAGCTCACGCCTCCTGCTTCAGTGACTCCATCCAGCCACCTCATTCTCTGTCGTCCCCTTCTTCTCTTGCCCTCCATCTTTCCCAGCATTATTAGGCTCTTCTCCAGTGAGTCCTTCCTTCTCATTAGGTGGCCAAAGTACTTGAGTTTCAACTTCAGGATCTGGCCTTCTAAAGCGCAGTCGGGGTTGATCTCCTCTAGGACTGACCGGTTTGAACGCCTTGCAGTCCAGGGGACTCGCAGGAGTCTTCTCCAGCACCTTAGTTCAAAGGCCTCCATTCTTTGTCGCTCAGCCTTTCTTATGGTCCAACTTTCACAGCCATACATTGCAACTGGGAAAACCACGGCCTTGACTATACGCACTTTTGTTGGCAGGGTGTTGTCTCTGCTTTTTAGTATGCTGTCTAGATTTGCCATAGCTTTCCTCCCCAGGAGCAAGCGTCTTTTAATTTCTAGGCTGCAGTCCCCATCTGCGGTGATCTTGGAGCCCAGGAAGATAAAATCTGTCACTACCTCCATTTCTTCCCCATCTATTTGCCAGGAATTGAGAGGGTCAGATGCCATGATCTTGGTTCATGGTTTATCTAATTCAAAAATTGTTGATTAATCAGGGATGGGCCCAAAACCACCCAGTTGGCTTTTATATCTAAGGCTGGACTAGAACTCACCGTCTCCTGGTGACTGGCCCAAAGTCACCCAGCCGGGTTTCATGCTTAAGGCAGGACTAGGGCTCACTGTCTTTTGATTTCTAGGCCAGCATCTTAATCACTACTCCCAACCGGCTGTCTGGTATATGCTTTATGGAGATGGTAGTCTGCTTAAGTTTGGCAAGATTCTGTCTATAGGTGAGGGACAATAAAGTGTAGGAGGACAACACCTCCCACCCTAGAGAAAGAAATATTTTGGGGAATATTAAAAAGCAGAATATTATATTTCCCCAAAGGAACAATGGAGAAGATCTTTAAAAAGGCAGAAACGTCTCCCTCCCCCCAGCCAGAAACCAGCTCTGTAGAAATGCAGATTTGGTGATTCATTCAGGAAGACCTGGGGCCAGGAAGCTTGGAGCTGATGAAATTAGAAAGACAGACCACTAAAATCTATATCCCCCCCAAAAAAACTTTAAAGACATGACCTTTAGGACATAATAGGATTAACCCACCACCATCAGAATACCAAAAAAGACACACTCAAAAACTCAGGTCAAAGTTCATGCCACGGGAACAGGAAACAACTCCAAACACAAAAGCCCAAGAAGGTATAAAAACCCACCACTCCCAGCTACATGTGGTCAGCTTTCCCAGAGCCACACTTCTGTCTGGTTCTGCTCTTCAATAAACTACAACCTTCTTCCTAAAGCAGTCTCCATTTTGTTTATTCCCAGCTTGGACTGGACCCTGATGAAGATTTTTCTTTCAACAAAATAAACTGCTTGGAAGAATCACAATGTGTCTTCTTGGTTTTGGGAGCCTCCCAGACTCTTGATTTTTCCTGAAGTTGAGGGATGAATGTCAAAAACCTCTCTCCCAAATCTAAATAAAATGGACAATTGTAGGCATGCTTCTTATTTTCTCTCCCTGTTGATGGACTATATCCATCACTCCTTGCCCTTACTATCTCCTTTGACATTTCCCACAGATGAGATTCTACCACCTTTTGCAAACCTATTTGGTAGTTTATTTTGTAGCTTGATATATACTGGGATTTTTCTTCTCTGTTTCAGTGACAGGTCAGAAAAGGTCCTGGAAGGAAAAGACAACATTTTTCTCCCATGACAGCTCTAATTCTTGGGTGTGCAGCCATGGGTCAAGTAGAAGGATTGTACTTTAATTAGGGATTGTTCAAGCTTCTTCTTCTTTTTCTACATAAACCATATCTAGTCTAGTGAAAAGAAGGACTAGGAGGTGACATAATAGCAGTCTTCCAGTATTTGAGGGGCTGTCACAAAGAAGAAGGGGTCAAGCTCTTCTCCAAAGCACCTGAGGGCAGGGCAAGAAGTAACAGATGGAAGCTTATCAAAGAGAAAACCAACCTAAAATTAAGGAGAGCTTTCCTGACAGTGAGAACAAATGATCAGTGGAACAGCTTGCCTCCAGAAGGTGTGGGTGCTCCATTACTAGTGGTTTTTAAGAAGATATTGGGCAATCATCTGTCCAGAATGGAATAGGGTCTGCTGTTTGAGCAGGGGGTTGGACTAGAACAGTGATGGCGAACCTTTTAGAGACCAAGTGCCCAAACTGCAACCCAAAACCCACTTATGCATCGTCGGGTGCCGGGTGGGTGTGGCCCATTGGGTGGGCGTGGCTGCAGTGGTAACAGCAGACTGGGTGGGACTAAAAAGTTCAATTAATCAATTCCAACTTTNAGGGTCTGCTGTTTGAGCAGGGGGTTGGACTAGAACAGTGATGGCGAACCTTTTAGAGACCAAGTGCCCAAACTGCAACCCAAAACCCACTTATGCATCGTCGGGTGCCGGGTGGGTGTGGCCCATTGGGTGGGCGTGGCTGCAGTGGTAACAGCAGACTGGGTGGGACTAAAAAGTTCAATTAATCAATTCCAACTTTGCAAGATCTTTTTTTCCCCCACAAGAAGTTGAAATTGACTGATTGATTGAACCTTTTTTTTTTGGTACACGGTGCTGGAGGCCTAAAGTGAAAAAGTTTTATAAAACCCAGCTGAAGGCCTAGGACTGGGGCGACAGTGCGCGTGCCCACAGAGAGGGCTCTGAGTGCCGCCTCTGGCACCCGTGCCATAGGTTCGCCACCACTGGACTAGAAGATAACCCTTTGATTCTATGTTCTATGTTCAATTGTTCCCCCCCAAAAGTCTTGTTTGCTTGTTTTGATGGCTTTGATGCCTTCCAAAGGCAGAGCTGAACCCTCCCCGTTGTGTTTTATCAGTCCAGATGGCACAAAGATTGTTACAGCTCCCTTCTTCATGGATTTCCAACAAGATTAACATGACAATATCATTCCCCTCTCTTTACAGGTACTAAACAAGAGGCTAAAGCAGGTATTTCTACCCTGGGATGGAAGACAACATTTTAAAAAGCTCTCTGCTTTGTCGTTAATACCGGTGCTGAAATGTAACTGCTCGGGGAGCAAATTATAATAAAAATATCCTTTAAAGCCTAGGATTGGGGGATGCATTCAAGATGCTCTAGAGTTCAAGACAGAACTTTGGCAGCTGTTAAATGCCCTTAAACGCTCCTTGTGATGTATTGGGTCAAATAGATGAAAACACTTTAATGAGTTGCTTTAGTGCCTCTGAATTTCCATCTTTGGAAAAGGGAGCAGTTTTCCTCCGTTCCTGCTCAAGCCATCCAACTAACGAGCTCTCTGGAGGTTGAGCCGTCTAATTAGCAGAGCCAAGAATGGAGCGGGAATTTTTATGAGGAGTTGCAAAGGCCGGTGGAAGGGGCTTCCTACATGTTGGAATGAGGAGTAGTCTGCCTACAACATTACAGAATAAAAGAGCTGGAAGGGACCTTGGAAGTCTTCTAGTCGAACCCCTGCTCAAGCAGGAGACGTTATACCAGTCTGATAATGCAGGAGTGATAATGAAGCCTGGCCATTAAGGCTGTGTGGGAAGAAAAACCAGGTCCGGTTCTAAGCTGGGAGAAAGACGCTGAAAAATAAAATGGAGTCTAGCTGCTTAGGAAAGAAGATCTCTGTTAATTGATGAGCAGAACTGACAACAGCATGTGGTTCTGGGGCAGCTGACAATATGGAGTTGAGAATAGGTGGGCTTTTATACATTTTGGGGGGCTTTGTGTGTCAATGCTGCTAACATCGGATGTTCTTGTTTTGACAATATATGAAGATGCAGCCATTTTCTCTTTAACCTGTGTGTTACTTTTAGAGTTAGAATTAGATGATGCTGAGGGGGAGGGGGAAGAATGTGTATGGGGATTAGTTAGACATAACAACATTGCAGTAGAGTATTCTTCAAGGTTGTTTGAAATAAGAGATGATAAGAAATGGCCGGGTTATAGAACTGGAGGGAAGGTTTGCATTTCAAACTAATTGGAGAATGTGATTTATGACTGTTAATAGGAGGAGGGAATTGTGCTTTGATACTATGTGTTTAAGGCCGAATTCAGATTTTGGCTTCGACCATGTACGTGCCGATGCCATGTTATTTGAATAAAGATTCTTTAAGGTAAACAATGCCTTAAGGTAAACAATGCCTTAAATTCTTTGAAGAGTAACATCTGTCGGAACCATGACAGTGTGATTGGGATGCCTGTTTGCTGTGAAATGTATTTTGACTGTGCTTGAGTGTGCCCTTTTAGTATTCTAATTATTGTTGCCTGACTCCCATTGTGGCTGGGAAATCCTGTCCTGTCCTTGGAGTTGGGTGGGGAATGTAGATTTTAGGAGTCTTTGTTTTTCTAATCCTATCAGCTGCAGCCTTCTGTGGGGTGTGTGGCTGAAGGCGTTTTGTGTACGAATAGGGTGGTCCACTCTTTCTGAATGGATTACAAAATCTCCATTTCTAAAGGCTTCAGACTTCTGCTTGAGTCTGTTTTTCCTGTAGCAAGTAGACTGGGACTGCTTGCTTTCTGCCTTTGAGAACATGTTTCTCCTCTTCTCCTTTAGGGGAAGTATAATATTCTGCCTCTTTTAATAGTCTTCAAAATATTTCATTCCATGGGGGGTGGGGGGGCTTCCCACAGCCATAAGTCATGCCACTTGTAAAGCAGGTCATCACCTGGCTGACCCAGTTTTTGCAATGGACATTGAGCCAATCACCATGGTCATTAACTGAATCTGTGGTTGTTAAGTGAACCCATTGTTCACTAGGGGGCGTTTTTACCAAAAACGTGAAGGATACTCGGTTTTTGGCAAAAATGGGATCAATTGCAGTCATGTGAGACTGCACGTAGCTGTCATGGTTCCGACAGATGAAACTCTTCAAAAGAACTTCGAGGCATTGTTTTACCTTAAAGAATCTTTTATTCAAGAAGCATAACATTGGCACTGCATAATCGAAGCCAAAAACTGAATTCCCCTCCCCTGGCATATAGCATCAAAGCACAATTCCCTCCTCCAATTAACAATCATAAATCACATTCCCCAATTAGCTAGAAGCGCAGGCTTCCTCTCCAGTTCTCCAGCCCGCCAATTCTTTATCAGTTCTGGGCTCAATAACCTTGATTCTCACGCTAAGCTTAGTTTTGTTATGTCTAGCTAGACTCTTTCACACATCCCTCTCTCCCAGCATCATCTAACTCTAAAAGCGAAAAAGAAAAAGTTGGCTACATTTCCATCTGTTGTCAATGCAAAAACATCCGATGTTAGCAGCGTTGACAGTAGCTATAAATGGTTGCATAGAGCCCAAAATGTGGTCATGTGACCCTAGAGGATGCCGTTGTAACTTTAGAACCAGATCGTAAGTTGCTTTTCGGCTGTCCGTCTTAACGTAAGCGACTGGCCATAATTTGAGGACTACTGTAGTCCATCTCTACAATTCCATGATTCAGATGCTAAACCAGTTTGTGGCAAAGTATGACCATCAGGCCATCTGACACAATGTACATGCCATGCCATGAGCTGCCGCTTTTGTTGAACGCTCTTTTATTGAAGAGACATCCAATCTAGAATTAAAATGTCCTGTTGGTGTCAATGCGTCCTGTCTTGGTGCTCCTTACAACAGCCAACAAGCAGGTACGATAGACGAACGGTCTTTATTTTGCTCTGTTGTGAATCAAAGTCAGCACTGAGGATCGTTTCTCCCAGTGCGTTTACATAAGGCCGCGCCTGCCCCACCCATGCTGGCCCACCCCTCAAGCCAGCATCCGCCCAGGCTCACCTGGCCCCAGCCCAGCCCTTGCCGTCCCTGCCCTATTCTGGCCACACACCCCAGGTCCGCACCCACAGTTCCGCTCAGCAGCATTCCCTCTCCCTCCTTTCCGCGGCTCCAGGCATATCCCCCATTTGCATCCACTCTTCTTCGCCGATTGTCGAGCTCTGTGAGGCGCAGGGGAATGATGTCACACCACGGCGCCCATCGGTCTCTTCCCCTGCTACGAGTGGTCCTTGCAGAGCCCTAGCAGAGCGGTGCAGCCAGAAAGAAGGTTGGGATGGCTGGCGTCGTTCTCACACAGCTGGCAAGGTAATCAAGGAGGCTGGCTGTGGCTCGGTTGCCGGCGGGCGTGTCGGCCTCGCAGTGCTCGACAGTCGGTGAGAACAATTAATCAGTGGAATGGCTTTTCCTTCAGGAGTTGTGGGTGCTCCATTACAGTGTCATGGCCCCACTGGAGCCCAGTTTGGAGGAGGAGGAGGAGCAGGAGAAGTTGGAACCGGGATCGTTCAATGGGGATGGCATGTCTCCCTTGGCTGAGGACAATACTTTCCTGGGCCCCTCAGAAATTGGGACAGGTAGTTGACCTGATGGAGAGCTGCCTGCTCTCACAGACAGAGGGGAGGATTGGCTGCTGACAAACAGTGGTGCTGATAGGCAGCAGAACCCCTCTTAGAAAGAACAGCTGCCTCCCCCACTTGATCCAAGGGCACGGAGAGCAGAGCACAGGCAAACTCAGAGAAGATCTGAGAGGCGACTTGAGAGGAGGGCACCTCACGTCCTCCTCAAAAAGAACATCTGGAGTGGGTTGACTCAAGAAGAAGCTGTGTGGAGTTAGTCTTTGCCAGAAACAATTGATGGTGTTGGCTTACACTCCCCGGCTTTGACTTGTGCCTTTCACATTTTACCTTGTTTTTGCCTTGAGGGACTGCCTGCCTTTTGTCTTATGCCTTACTTTGCCTTGTGGACTACAGTTTGCCTCATGGACTTCCTTAGCTGGGTGGACCAGACCTTGCCGTGTGAGCAAGCTCCTATTCTGTGGACTCCCTTTGTTATGTATGGGCTGTTGTTTGGGGGAGGGTGGCTGCCTTCAGGATAGCCTGTGATGGAAGGCGGTTTGTTGGAACATTCACTTAGAGCAATAAAGGATAATACCATTTTACTAGGCCTTGGTAAGGCCACACTTGGAATATTGCATCCAGTTTTGGTCACCACAATGTGAAAAAGTTGTTGAGACTATAGAAAGAGTGCAGAGAAGAGCAACAAAGATGATCAGGGGACTGGAGGCTAAAACATATAAGGAACGGTTGCTGGAATTGGGTATGTCTAGTTTAATGAAGAGAAGGACGAGGGGGGACATGATAGCAGTCTTCCTGTATCTCAGGGGCTGCCACAAAGAAGAGGGAGTCAAGCTATTTTCCAAAGCACCTGAAGGCAGGACAAGAAGCAATGGATGGAAACTAATCAAGGAGAGAAGCAATCTAGAACTAAGGAGAAACTTCCTGACAGTTAGAACAATTATCCAGTGGAACAACCTGCCTCCAGAAGCGGTGAATGCTCCAACACTGGAAGTTTTTAAGAAGAGACTGGACAGCCATTTGTCTGAAATGGTCTAGGGTTTCCTGCCTGAGCAGGGGGTTGAACTACATGACCTCCAAGGTCCCTTCCAACATTATTATTATTATTACTATTATTATTATTATTATTATTATTATTATTATTATTGTTGTTGTTGTTGTTGTTGTTGTTGTTGTTGTTGTTGTTATGGATCATTGCACAGTCAGCCAGATGTTCAGACTGGATTTGGCATTTTGTCTACCTATGGAGTCCTTACCAAGGACCTGGGATAGGCAGATGTGGATGTTTGATGTTATTACAGATATCGTCGCAGGATGGAAGCAGTTATTATTATTATTATTATTATTATTATTATTATTATTATTATTATTATTATTATTATTATTATTATTATTATTATTATTATTATTATTATTATTATTATTATTATTATTATTATATAAACAAAGCAATAAAGCCTGCCTTGCTTTGACGACCTGCGGGAAGATTTCCTTTGGTTCGGGTCTCCAGCTGGGAAGCAGACCTTCAGCTCAGGTGGAAGAAATGATAGGAACGAAGCAAGCTGCCAGAAAGTCAGTTTATTTGTAATTACATAAAAGAATAAAAGAAAAGGGGAGAGAAACGTTTGCAAACGGGCCCTCTGGACCCTTCCCAATGGATCGGGTTTCCAGAAAAGACCCCTTCCTGGTTCC
>NW_015387707.1:29296-31037 GCF_001527695.2 Protobothrops mucrosquamatus
GTCTCTAATAGCTCAGGGGAGGGGGAGTGAAGGATGCGAGACAGGAAAACTTCGGTCTTTTAGAATTCCGTTTGACTTGTCCTTTAAATGGTTTTTTTCCTCTGAGGCGCACCCCCTCCTTCCTGGGTTTCCTTTGTGATATTTTATTATAAGATTCCTTTTATTTGGAGAAAGGCACCACTGATTAGTCATCTCTCAACCTGGATCATAATACACTGGAGGATTTCAAGAAGAGACTGGATAGCCATGGTCTAGGGTCTCCTGCTTGAGCAGGGGGTTGGACTAGAAGACCTCCAAGGTCCCTTTCAATTCTGTTATTCTGTGTTTTGTATTCTCTAGCTCACCTCTCTTTCTCCACTCCACCTCTCTGCATCCATTGTTGGTCCACTTAAAGCCTCTGCTTCCCCAGTACGCAGACATTCAAGTCATTCAGCTTGTCTTCAGAAGTTGTGGGCACTCCATCCCTGGAGGATTTCAAGAAGAGACTGGATAAACATTTGTCCAGAATGGTATAGCGTCTCCTGCTTGAGCAGGGGGTTGGACTAGAAGACCTCCCAGGTCCCTTCCAATTCTGTTATGCTGTTAAGACATCTCAGCAGCCTACCATCTCATCGGAAAAGCTTTGATGGATCTGCAGAGCTGAGTTGAAGCTATCAGAAAATATGCCAGGGCAGCAGAGAAAGCAGGAACTGAACATTAAATAAACACCTCTTGAAGTTAACTCTGTCCCGTTCTTCCTGATTTACGATGACAGCTTAATTTTCTCAGGAGGATCTGGGAAGCAACAGGACCAGGAAGAAGATAAAGCTGTTTGTTTTATGTACCGTGGAAGCTTACCCTTGGGCCCAAGGCAGAAATGTCAACCTTTGCTTAGTGCTTTATGGCTGCGTCTGAGTGTCGGGGAAAGGTTATGTTTCTCCTCCAAAGTGGTTACTCCTAGGAGAATTTTGCTAGGGTAAAGCAGGGAGCGCGGATCTAACACGCTCAAAAGGGACTTAGCTTCTGGCTCCTGGATGGGACCCCTTCATTTGCTCCTCCCCGAATTGACGATGACTTTAATTCCTTCCCTCGGTGGAAGGTGGAAGTGATGGACTGGGTAAGGGCTGGGCTAGGATACCAGTTTGTTTGTTATTTCCTTCAGGAATGTCCATAAGCTACGATCAAAAAGCTCAAGATGGCAGCCAGATCATTGTGATCGAAGGTCCACTTGTTTTTAAGCCTAAGTGCAACATGCTTTAATAATAATAATAATAATAATAATAATAATAATAATAATAATAATAATAATAATAATAATAATAATAATAATAATAATAATAATAATTTATTATTTATTATTTATTATTTTGATTTATATCCCGCCCTTCTCCCGACGGGACTCAGGGCGGCTCACAACCTATTTAAAAACAAAAACATACCCACAATCCCCACCGAATAAAACCAATTAAAAGCCAAATATTTAACGTTGTGATTTCCTGTTTAAAATTTCCTTAAAATAAACCCGATTTTTAAAATCCTCTCTAGACCAGGCCCGCTTGCTGAAAAAGCCATGTCTTGAGGGCACGGCGGAAAGTAAAGAGATCCGGAATCATCCGGATCTCGGGGGGTAGATCGTTCCAGAGGACGGGGGCACCCACAGAGAAGGCCCTCCCCCTGGGGGTCGCCAGCCTACATTGCTTGGCCGACGGCACCCTGAGGAGGCCCACTCTGTGGGAGCGTACCGGTCTATGGGAGGGAATCT
>NW_015387707.1:33928-40964 GCF_001527695.2 Protobothrops mucrosquamatus
ATAATAATAATAATAATAATAATAATAATAATAATAATAATAATAATAATAATAATAATAATAATAATAATAATAATAATAATAATAATAATAATAATAATAATAATAATGTTGGAAGGGACCTTGGAGGTCATCAAATCCAACCCCCTGCTCAGGCAGGAAACCCTATACCATTTCGGACAAATGGCTGTCCAGTCTCTTCTTAAAAACTTCCAGTGTTGGAGCATTCACCGCTTCTGGAGGCAGGTTGTTCCACTGTCAGGAAGTTTCTCCTTAGTTCTAGGTTGCTTCTCTCCTTGATGAGTTTCCATTCGTTGCTTCTTGTCCTGCCTTCAGGCGCTTTGGAGAATAGCTTGACTCCCTCTTCTTTATGGCAACCCCTGAGATATTGGAACATGGCTATCATGTCCCCCCTCGTCCTTCTCTTCGTTAAACTAGACATACCCAATTCCAGCAACCATTCCTTATATGTTTTGAGTCTACTCTGTGGACACTCTCCTAATTCCATGAGGGTACTCATGAAAACTTTCCTTTGCTCTGTTCCTGGAAAGAGATTAAAAAATAGAAGGGGTTTAAAAGGGCTGATTTGGGGCCAATCGCCAGGAGACAGTGAGTTCTAGTTCGGCCTTAGGTGTGAAAACCAGAGGTGTGACTTTGGGCCAAACATCAATAGATGAAGTGTTGCAGTTCCGCCTTAGCCATGAAAGCCGACTGGGTGACTCTGGGCCAATCACCAGGAGACGGTGAGGTCTAGTCACGCCTTAGGCATGAAAGCTGACTGGATGACTCACCAGGAGACAGTGAGTTCTAGTCTCATCTTAGGCATGAAAGCCGGGTAGGTGACTTTGGGCGAATCACCAGGAGACGGTGAGTTCTAATCCCACCTTAGGCATGAAAGCTGACTGGATGACTGTGGGCCAATCACCAGGAGACAGTGAGTTCTAGTCTTGCCTTAGGCATGAAAGCTAGCTGGGTGACTTTGGGCCAATCACCAGGAGACAGTGAGTTCTAGTCTCGTTTTAGGCATGAAAGCCGGCTGGTTGACTTTGGGCCAATCACCAGGAGACAGTGAGTTCTAATCCCACCTTAGGCATGAAAGCCAGTTGGGTGACTCTGGGCCAATCACCAGGAGACAATGAGTTCTAGTCTCATCTTAGGCATGAAAGCCGACTGGGTGACTTTGGACCAGTCACCAGTCAATCCAGACCTCCTAACAGGGTTATTGTTGTGGGGAAAATAAGACGAGGAAGGAGTATTAACTCTGTTTGACACCTTGAGCTGTTTACAAAAAGAATAAATCTGAATAGAATAGAGCTGGAAGGGACCCTGGAGGTCTTCTAGTCCAGTCCCCTGCTCAAGCAGGAGAACCTACACCATCTCAGACAGGTGAATGTCCAGTCTCTTCTTAAAAATCTCCAGTGATGGAGCACCCACGATTTCTGCGGGTAAGCTGTTCCACTGGTTGTGGAACATATATGTGGAATATAAATAAAGTAAAAATAAATAATACTTTGCAGAATGTTTAAAATGATTTGCAAAAATGCGTAAATCCAAACATAATCTTGGCAACACAATCAACGTGATACCACCTCTAGCACAGCAAACCAGACATAGCTTGAATTGGATAATTTAAATAAAAAAACCTAAAATCTAATGACAATGCAACATGCAACGCGTCCACAAAATTATGTTGAACAAATGTACCTGGCACACACAAAAAAAAATAGGAAGCCACGTTTTACTCCAGGTAAAAAGAGACAGCTGAAGAATACAATGTGAATTGTATTAAATTAAATGTGAATTAAATGATTGCACAAGATCAAGTTTGCAAAAAACAAACTAGTAGAGACAAAAGATTATTATTTAAGTGAACATTTGGAGACGTAAGCCAAGAAACTGAAAAATAAAATGGACAAAACCAAAAACTAGTAATCATTGCAAGCTGGCACCCACCAGATGGAGGAAGAAGTGGGATTAATTTTTCACTTCAAGAGGCAGCATAAAACCCAAATGTGAGGAGATCAAGGATTTAGCAGCTGAAATGGACTTCATAAAGGAAAAAAAAATATGAAACCATGGACCCCATAATTAGTGGAGGCGACAAAATTGCTTAAACTGACTATAAATAATGCCGTGACTGATGCATTAGCTTCTGTGCAAAAGCTTTAATCTCCAAGTTTCCCAAATATGGCAGGATCACAAAACTGAGAAAGTTGGAAATGGTAATGTTCAACTTGCATGATACAACACAACGAATGAGAATTGTGGGATCTTTGGTGTTGTCTGAGCTGGATGGTTTTCTTGCAGATGTTTCCTTGCCCATCTAGGTAACATCATCAGTGTTGGAAGGGAGTGGGGTCTGCGGAGAAGAGGGGGGGGGGAGAAGGAGAAAAACTGTCTAGGCTTTGGTGCTCTCTGAGCTTGTTTGTTTTCTTGCAGACATTTCATTACCCAACTAGATAACATCATCAGTGTTGGAAGGGAGTGGGGTTTGCAAAGAGGAGGGGGGGAGAAAAAGAAGAGGGAGAAGGAGAAGGAGGAGGAGGAGGAAGAGGAGAAAGAGAAGGAGAAGGACTGTGGGATTCTTGGTGCTCTCTCAGCTTGGTTTTTTTCTTGCAGATGTTTCATTATCCAACTAGCTAACATCATCAATGCTAGAAGGGAGTGGGGTTTATGGAGAGGAGGAGGAGGAGGAGGAGGAGGACTGTGGGGGCCTTGGTGCTCTCCGAGCTTGGCTGTTTTCTTGCAGATGTTTCATTACCCAACTAGGTACCATCATCAATGCTAGAAGGGAGTGGGGTTTGTGAAGAGGAGGAGGAGGAGGAGGAGGAGGAGGAGGAGGAGGAGGAGGACAACGACTATGAGTCCTTAATGCTCTCTGAGCTTGGTGGTTTTCTTGCAGATGTTTCATGACCCAACTAGGTACCATCATCAATGCTAGAAGGGAGTGGGATTTATGGAGAGGAGAGGAGGAGGAGGAGGAGGAGGAGGAGGAGGAGGAGGAGGAGGGGGAAGAGGAGGAGGAGGAGAAGGACTGTGGGGGGATCCTTGGTGCTCTCTGAGCTTGGCAGTTTTCTTGCAGACGTTTCATTACCCAACTAAGTAACATCATCATCAATGAATGATGAATAATAATTGAAAGGCAAAGGCTAATTTTCTTAGATGCAGCCATAATCAGGGCAAGCAGTTCTGAGGGGGGAAAAAACTTGAAAAACAATAACATAAAATAGAGAGATCTAATCACTGAAATACGCAAATTACAGGGAAGATCTTGCAACGTCACCTGAGAATAGAAGTGGAGTGACCCACAGATTAATCTAATGTTTATAAGAACCAAATATTTTGACTAATGGCAAACATAGATCTGTAAAAACAACAACAACAACTCCGGTCGTTCTATTTCTATTTGCAGGTCTTTGTGTTTTGTTATCTTTCTCTTCTCGCTGCAGATGATGGCATAGGTGGGTGTTATTGCTATTGCTGTTGGTTGAACAGAAAGCCAGATGTTCAGACTGGATTTGAAGTTTTAACTGTGTATCCGTGTATCCAGCTCTTCCCAAGAATCTGAGATAGGCAGATGTTGTTGTTTGATGGTGCTAAATGTATCATTGCAGGATGTCAGCTGTTCCAAGTAAAGCTGCTTTTTGCAACTGACTGATGGGGATTTTGTCAATGGTGTTCAGCTTGTGCTCCAGATGCTTTATTACCATGGTTGGTTACACAATCAGCCAGATGTTCTGGCTGGAATTGTCCTTTTTGCCCATCGATTGAGCCCTTCGCTAGAATCTGGGCTAGGCAGATGTTGTTGTTTGATGAGGTTAAAAGTTCTGTCGCTGGAGGCTAAAAGATACAAAATATGATTGCTGGAATTGGGTTTGTTTAGTCTAGTGAAAAAAAGGAGTAGGGGGTGACATGATAGCAGTCTTCCAATGTTTAAGGAGCTGAAACTCCTTAAATTTCTAGACTCTAGAAAGAGTGCAGAGAAGAGCAACAAAGATGATTAGGGGACTGGAGACTAAAACATATAAGGAACGGTTGCTGGAATTGGGTAGGTCTAGTTTAACGAAGAGAAGGACGAGGGGGGACATGATAGCAGCCTTCCAGTATCTCAGGGGCTGCCCCAAAGAAGAGGGAGTCAAGCCATTCTCCAAAACGCCTGAAAGCAGGACGAGAAGCAATGAGTGGAAACTGATCAAGGAGAAAAGCAACCTAGAACTAAGGAGAAACTTCCTGACAGTGAGAACAATTAATCAGTGGAACGACTTGCCTCCCAAATTTGTGACTGCTCCAATGTGGAAGTTTTCAAGAATGGACAGCCATTTGTGTGAAATGGTATAGGGTTGGACTAGATGACCTCCAAGGTCCCTTCCAACATTATTATTGTTATTGATCATCGCACAGTCAGCCAGATGTTCAGACTGGATTTGGCATTTTTGTCTACCTGTCGAGTCCTTCCCAAGGACCTGGGATAGGCAGATGTGGATGTTTGATGGTATTACAGATCTCGTCGCAGGATGGAAGCAGTTCCTAGTAAGGCCACCTTTTGCAATTGACTAATGGAGAATTTGTCAATGCCAATGGTGTTCCAGTGGTGCTCCAGTTGTTTTGGGATTGCACCCAAGGTGCCTATTACTATTGGTACTACCCTTGCTTGCCTTTGCCACAGTCTTTCCATTTCTATTTGTAGGTCTTTGTATTTTGTTATCTTCTCCAGTTCTTTCTCGTCTATTCTGCTGTCTCCAGGCACTGCCACGTCCATTATTATTATTATTATTATTATTATTATTATTATTATTATTATTATTATTATTATTATTATTATTATTATTATTATTATTATTTTCATGAGGCAACTGGACTTTCTTTTTTCTCTTTAAAGACTGTTTCGCTTCTCATCCCAGAAAGTTTGGTTTGAAAGAGGGGTCAAAGAGGCCATCTGTGTCAAAACTGAACAGCCCTCCCTCAACAGAGGGGGAGAGATACAACACCATCTATCTCCAGTCTACCACACGGTCCTTTCAGCAGTTCCAAGAAGGCTCCACACCCATTTGCACCATTCAGGTGACCCTAAGGACACAGATAAACCTCCAGGTGGCCTCAACGGGCCCTCTAAAAGGATGCAAATGACCAGCTGTCTGCAAGGAGCATAAATCCTTCCATTCCCCACCATCCAGTCAGAGTTGAAGAAGCTTCTTGGATAAGAAGCGAAACATCTTCAAAGAAAAACAAGAAAGTCCAGTTGCCTCCTGAAAAAAGCACCTTTGGGACAACCATGACCTGGATGATTGAAACTCTCCATAGACAAGAGGGAGTCAAGCTATTCTCCAAAGCACCTGAAGGCAGGACAAGAAGCAATGGATGGAAATTAATCAAGGAGAGAAGCAACCTGGAACTAAGGAGAAACTTCCTGACGGTTAGAACAATGAACCAGTGGAACAGCTTCCACTCCAGAAGGTGTGGGTGCTCCATCACTGGATGTTTTTAAGAAGAGATTGGACAATCATTTGTCTGAAATGGAACAGGGTCTCCTGCTTGAGCTGGGGGCTGGACTGGACGACCTCCAAGGTCCCTTCCATCTCTGTTCTTCTGCTATATGCCTCTGAATGTAAGCTGCTCCGAGCAAAGCTGCCTTTTGCAATTGACGGATGGCGACTTTGTCAATGCCGAAGACATCCAAGTGGTGCTCCAGGTGTTTTGGGAATTGCACCCAAGCCGCCTATCCTATATTTTGATTTCTTGTGCCGGAGTTATTGTTATTATTAACACGACTATAATTTAGATTCATACCTTGCCTTTTCTCCAGGCGTTCCAATGGGGGACGCTCCCTTCATTTTAATTTCCAAGCAATAATCCTGGAAAATAGACTAGGGAGAATGAGGGAGGATCAGAGAACTCTGCACACCACCTAAGGTCACCCAGTGAATTTTTCAAGGCATCATCAAGACACATCTGTGCCAGTTTTTAAATGTGGCAGGAGTCCTAATCCTCTTCATGTGGCAAGTGGGTTGGGGAAACCAAGGCGTACCTCTCTTGCAGGCAGTTTGCTTTTCCCAATAAATCATCATTAAGCGACAATCTTTCCTCTCCGGGAAAACTCAGAACTTCACGGGAAATAAATTGCTTCTGGCCTCTCCTGGCAGCCAAAACACGATAGCCCTCCACCATAATACTACAAGCCCACATCAGGACTTTTGAATGTCTCTGTCTGTTTTTACTGCCAGGAAGATGGACGGTCTGTTCCTCCCGTTCACACATAAGCATCTGGGGATAAGTGTCACTTATCTGCAAGGTTTTGGGGGGGAAAAAAGCAGAGGAAGACAAGATGTGACCGCTGGGGTTTGGGTGGGGGGGGGGAGGGAAGCTCTGAAGAGCCTTTAAGTTCAGAAGAGAACGCCGTGTCAAAATTCTTCAAACCATGATAAATGTTGCAAAAAGGATCCAGCTTCCCCCCCCCCCAGTGGAATTGAGTGATGGTGATTTATGAGCTGGGAGATTTTTCTAAAGCAAGTCAGTTTTTGAAGAAGAACGGAAAGGTCACCATCCTGCACGCCTTACATAGCTTATCTTAGGCTGTGACAACATGTGATCCTTCCGAATTTCTGGGTGACAGGGCTTGTTTGCCTGCTTGGGCAGAACCGTCATTAATAACCATCATTGGGAGGGAACTAAGATACAAACATGCACATTGGCACCCCGGCACTTCCTCTTAATGGATCACACAGCCTCTTCCAACATTCAGATGGAGATAAAAGCCATAACTGATAGAGGAGCCGGAAAACCAAAGTGGAAGACTGGATCTTGTACAAAAAAAGAAAGAGAAAGAGAGGGAGGGAGAGAGGGAGAGAGGGAGAGAAAGAGAAAGAGAGGGGGGAGGGAGGGAGATAAAGAGGAAGAGAGAAAAGGAGGGAGAGAGGGAAATAGGGCGGAGGAGAGAGGGAAGACAGAGAGAGAGAGAGAGGGAGACGGAGAGAAAGATGGAGAGGGAGGGAGAGTGGAGAGGGAGGAGGGAGGAGGGAGAAAGGGAGGGATGCAAAGA
>NW_015387707.1:42315-57402 GCF_001527695.2 Protobothrops mucrosquamatus
TCTCCTTCTCCTCCTCCTCCTCCTTCTCCATCTCTTTCTCTTCTTCTTCCTCCTCCTCCTCCTCCTCCTCCTCCTCCTCCTCCTCCTTCTCCTTCCCCTCCTTCCTCCTCCTCCTCCTCCTCCTTCTCCTTCTTCTTCTTCTCCTCCTCCTCCTCCTCCTCCTCCTCCATCTCCTTCTCCATCTCCTCCTCCTCCTTCTCCTTCCCCTCCTTCTCCTTCTCCTTCTCCTCCTCCTCCTCCTTCTCCATCTCCCCCTCCCCCTCTCCTCCTCTTCCTTTTTGGGTGTTCAGGGAGATACAAAATTCTGGTTCTTGATCTTCTGTCAGCCTCAAGCATTGTTCTTTGATGCTATTTGATTTGAAACGGGTGACACGATAGCAGTTATTCCAGTATCTGAGGAGCTGCCACAAGGCAGAGGGAGACAGGTTGTTCACCAGAAGACCAGAGGGAAGGATGAGAAACAATGGTTGGAAACTGACCAAAGAAAGAAGCAACCTGGAATTAAGGAGAAACTTCCTGACAGTGAGGACAATCAACCAGTGGAACAGAAGTTGCCACCAGAAATCGTGGGCACTTCATCACTGGAGATTTTTAAGAAGAAACTGGACACTCACCTGTCTGAGATGGTATGGGTTCTCCTGCTTGAGTAGGAGACTAGATGACCTCCAAGTCCCCTTCCAACTTTATTGTTATTGTTATTCTTTTATTCTTATTCTTATTCTGGAAAGAATGCAGAGAAGAGCAACAAAGATGATTAGGGGACTGGAGGCTAAAACGTATGAAGAACAGTTGCAGGAACTGGGAATATTTAGTCTAACAAAGAGAAGGTCTAAATGTGACATAATAGCAGTCTTCCAATATTTGAGGGGCTGCCACAAAGAAGAGGGGGTCAACCTATTTTCCAAAGTACCAGAAAGCAAGCAGAAGAAACAATGGATGGAAAATAATCAAGGAGAGAAGCAACTTAGAACTAAGGAGAAATTTCCTGGTGGATCGAACAATTAAGCAGTGGAACAAGTTGCCTCCGGAAGTTGTGGATGCTCCATCACTGGAGATTTTTAAGAAGAGATTGGACGACCATTTGTCTGAAATGCTATAGGGTTTCCTACCTGAGCAGGGGGTTGGACTAGAAGACCTCCAAGGTCCCTTCCAACTCTGTTATTCTGTTAAAATAATGCATCGGAACTGGAAAGAAAATAAAAAATAAAAAATAAAAATAAATAAATGACAGGGTCCTGAAAAGGCAAGCAGACCATTATTAGATGTGAAGAGAGATTTTGCTGCTTCACAATCATCATAACCATAGCAACTGACTGAGGTTTCTCATCTCATCTCTTTTGGCATTCAGGAACTCACAGACAGGCACACAAAACCTTGAATGTCATGAAACAAATGCTCATAAGTCAAGGACTACATGTCATTTGCATCCTGTACGTAATGGTATCCTGGGGCAGGTGATGGTATTCCGGGTTTTATTAGAAACAGGTGGAACATTCTGCCAACTCATTCTGCCCACATCTAAAAACAACAACAACAACAACAACAACAACAATAAAGTTGGAAGGGACCTTGGAGATCATCTAGTAGAACCCCCTACTCAGGTAGGAAACCCTATACCATTTCGGATAAATGGCTGTCCAGTCTCTTCTTAAAAACTTCCAGTGTTGGAGCATTCATAACTTCTGGAGGGAGGTTGTTCCACTGGTTAATTGTTCTAACTGTCAGGAAGTTTCTCCTTAGTTCTTGGTTGCTTCTCTCCTTGATTAAGTTTCCATCCTTTGCTTCTTGTCCTGCCTTTCAGGTGCTTTGGAGAAGAGCTTGACTCCCTCTTCTTTGGGGCAGCCCCTGAGATATTGGAAGGCTGCTATCATGTCCCCCCTCGTCCTTCTCTTCGTTAAACTAGACATCCCCAATTCCAGCAGCCGTTCCTTATATGTTTTAGCCGCCAGTCCCCTGATCACCTTTGTTGCTCTTCTCTGCACTCTTTCCAGAGGTAGGAAATGTTATTTATGGATCATCTACATAAACTGTGTTGAGGATGGACAGTGAAACTATTCAGAAGATTTCGTCCATCATGTTGATGACAGCTATCAAATTAGCAGCAGAATGATTCAGAATAGAATAGAGCCAGATGGGACCTTGGAGGTCTTCTAGTCCAACCCCCTGCTCATGCAAGAGACCCTATGCCATTTCTGACAAGTGACTGTCCAGTCACTCCTTAAAAACTTCCAGTGATGGAGCACCCACAACTTCTGGTGGCCAGCTGTTCCACTGGTTAATTGTTCTCACTGTCAGGAAGTTTCTCCTTAATTGCAGGTTGCTTCTCTCCTTGATTAGTTTCCATCCATGGTTTCTTTCAGTGCAGAGTGCAGAGAAGAGCAACAAAGATGTTTAGAGAATGGTTGCAGGAATTGGGTAGGTCTAGTTTAATGAAAAGAAGGACGAGAGGTGACATGATAGCAGCCTTCCAATATTTGTGGGGCTGCCACAAAGAAGAGGAGGTCAACGTATTTTCCAAAGCACGAGAAGGCAGGAAAAGAAAAAATGGATGGAAACTAATCAAGGAAAGAAGCAATCTGGAATTAAGGAGAAATTTCCTAACAGTGAGAACAATTAACCTGTGGAACAGCTTGCCACCAGAAGTTGTGGGTGCTCCAACAATGGAGGTTTTTAAGAAGAGACTGGACAGCCACTTGTGTGATATAGTATAGGGCCTTCTGTTTGAGTAGAGGATTGGACTAGAAGACCTCCAAGGTCCCTTCCAGCTGTCATTTCTGTCTTCGTTTATTTTCCAAAGAGTCTTTGGAAAATCAAGGAGAGAAGCATCCTGGAATTCAGGAGAAATTTCCTAGCTGTGGGAATTACCAGGGCTTCTTATGATTTGGAGTACAATAGTTACCACCAGCCAACATGCTGCTAACATTGCCCTTTGATGCACTCAAGTGGGAAACAACAGTCAACATCTGGAGCAAATCAGCAATAGTTGGACCATTAAATGATTATAACTTTTTTTTTTAAATAGCCGCCCATCACATTTGCTTTACTGTAGTTTTGTTTCCACGAAGTAAAATCCCTGCATGATTCAGAGCAAGTCGTTTCATTACAGGCCTTTCACCATCTTTTTTTTTCTTTTTTCTGGTGATGTGTGTCTTCTCACACTTCAAGGACTTTGACTCAATTATCAAGGTGCCAGAGTGATATTTATTACTCCGTTTCCTTCTCTCTTTCCTTGATAATGAAAATTAAAAAAAAATGTTGATTCTGTTCAGCACTTTCTTATTTGGATAGTAAACTCACACATCCTATCTGATGCCTCCTGCATTCTGTTTTGTCCTGAGATCTCTCAGTTGCAGCAGCAATTGGCAAGAAGCAACGGATGGAAACTAATCAAGGAGATAACCAACCTAGAGCTAAGGAGAAATTTCCTAAGTGGGGACAATTAATCAGTGGAACAACTTGCCTTCAGAAGTTGTGGGTGCTCCATCACTGGAGACTTTTAAGAAGAGACTGGACAGCCACTTGCTTGAAATAGTATCCGATCTCCATAGCTATCATGATTAATCAAATGTCTTGGTCAATAGTATTCAACTATTGAAAACTTAGCAAACCAACATAATAATAATAAAATAAAATAATAATAATAATAATAATAATAATAATAATAATAATAATAATAATAATAATAATAATAATAATAATAATAATAATAATAATAATAATAAAATAACAATAACAATAATAAAGTTGGAAGGGACCTTGGAGGTCATCGAGTCTGACCCCCTGCTCGGGCAGGAAACCCTATACCATTTTGGACCAATGTCTGTCCAGTNGAGGTGGTCTTCTGAAATGTAGGGCATGGAGATAGTTAGATAATAAAGAGAAGGATCAGGGGTGACATGATAGCAGTGTTCCAGTATTTGAGGGGCTGCCACAAGGCAGAGGGGGCCAGGTTGTTCACCAAAGCACCAGAGGGCAGGACAAGAAACAATGGTTGGAAACTCATCAAGGAGAGAAGCAATCCAGAATTAAGAAGAAACTTCCTAATAATGAGGAGAATTAACCAATGGAACAGCTTGCCATCAGAAGTTGCAGGTGCTCCATCACTGGAGGTTTTTAAGAAGAGACTGGACACCCACCTGTCTGAAATGGTATAAGGTCTCCTGCTTGAGCAGGGGGCTGGACTAGAAGACCTCCAAGGTCCCTTCCAGTTCTCTTCTAATTGATTGATTGATTGTTATCTTCTGCTTAGCTTCAGAGGATGTCTCCAGAAGCTGTTTGCAAGCTTATTCAACAGCTAATCTGGTGACTGACTTTCTTCAGCCCAGCCTGGAATCTTATCATCACTTATCATCTTTTTCTTTTTTTTTTAATTGAAAATTTTTAAAAGTTTTACAATATAACTCCCCTCCTCCCCAAGACCCACCCTCCCCCACCCCCTCCCTCCCCCCTCGACTTCCCAGAGCCACACACAGGGTTAACAATACAATAATTATAATCTATCTTAGATTATATCACCCTTAAGTTAACAATTCTATAGCATCCTTTAGCTCTCTTCTGAACAAACATATTAAACATTATTATTACTAATTAAAAAATCACTTATCATCTTATCATCACACAATTAACCTGACAGTTAGAACAATTAACCAGTGGAACAACCTGCCTCCAGAAGCGGTGAATGCTCCAACACTGGAAGTTTTTAAGAAGAGACTGGACAGCCATTTGTCCGAAATGGTATAGGGGTTTCCTCCCTGAGCAGGGGGTTGGACTAGATGACCTCCAAGGTCCCTTCTAACTTTATTATTATTATTATTATTATTATTATTATTATTATTATTATTATTATTATTATTATTATTATTATTATTATTATTATTATTATTATTATTATTATTACTACTACTTGGGGCTTCCCAGAGACACGTAAAGAGTATAGCATATATTTTTTAATGCTATTTATATTACTTGATGTGTTGTGGACTTCTCCGTTTGGAAGAGAGCAATTAGAAAAATGTATGAAAAGCCATCAGGGAACATATGTGGTGCAGAATTTTGTGTTGTTTTTTTTTAGGAGAAAGGAAGAGGGAAGAAGGTTGGACCAAGCTGAGTTTGTCTGACTACCAGCACTACAATTTTCCCATCAAGGCAATTCTCCGCTATGGTATGCCAGAGGCTAAAAATAGCATTGCAGGGACACCTGTGCCGAATTGCAGAGAGAAAGAGATGCTCACACGTGATAATGTTTGGGGAATGTCTGGGGCTTTTTTCTTTGATTCTTCCAGCATTGGGCTTAAGATACAGAAGGATCTTGACAGACTTGAACACTGGGCGCTATCTAACAAAATGAAATTCAGTGGTGAAAAAAGTAAGGTTCTACATTTAGGCAAGAAAAACCAAATGCACAGGTATAGTATAGGGGGTACCTTGCTCAATAGTAGCAACTGTGAGAGGGACCTCGGAGTCCTAGTGGACAATCACTTAAATATGAGCCAGCCGTGTGCTGCAGCTGCCAAAAAGGCCAACACAGTGCTAGGCTGCATTAACAGAGGGATAGAATCAAGATCACGTGAAGTATTAATACCACTTTACAAGGCCTTGGTAAGGCCACACTTGGAATACTGCATCCAGTTTTGGTCACCACGATGTAAAAAAGATGTTGAGACTCTAGAAAGTGTACAGAGAAGAGCAAGAAAGATGATCAGGGGTCTGGAGGCTAAAACATACTGTATAAGGAACGGTTGCTGGAATTGGGAATGTCTAGTTTAATGAAGAGAAGGACGAGGGAGGACATGATTGCAGTGTTCCAGTATCTCAGGGGCTGCCCCAAAGAAGAGGCAGTCAAGCTATTCTCCAAAGTGCCTGAAGGCAGGACAAGAAGCAACGGATGGAAACTAAGCAAGGAGAGAAGCAACCTAGAACTAAGGAGAAATTTCCTGACAGTTTAATCAGTGGAACGACTTGCCTCCAGAAGTTTTGACTGCTCCAATGTGGAAGTTTTCAAGAATGGACAGCCATTTGTGTACGGTATAGGGTTGGACTAGATGACCTCCAAGGTCCCTTCCAACATTCCTCTTTCCTCTTTCCTCTAACTTTTCTAACTTCTGTTTCATTTTGTATTCTTTCTTTCTTTCTTTCTTTCTTTCTTTCTTTCTTTCTTTCTTTCTTTCTTTCTTTCTTTCTTTCTTTCTTTCTTTCTTTCTTTCTTTCTTTCTTTTCTTCTTTCCTCTAACTTTTCTAATTTCTGTTCATTTTGTATTCTTTCTTTCTTCAACTCCTAGAATTCTCCAGCTAACATGGAAGACATTTTTTAAGAAGCTTGGTGTCAACGCTGCTAACATCGGATGTTTTTGCATTGACAACAAAAGGAAATGTAGCCATCTTTTACCTTTTGCTTTTAGAGTTAGATGATGCTGGGGGGGGGGATGTTGTTATGTCCAGCTAGACATAACAATACTAAACCTAGCGTGAGAATCAAGGTTATTGTAACCAGAGCTGATAAGGAATTGGCGGGCTGGAGAACTGGAGGGGAAGCCGTGCTTCAAGCTAATTGGGGAATGTGATTTATGACAGTTAATTGGAGGAGGGAATTGTGCTTTGATACTATGTGCTGAGGGGAGGGGAATTCAGTTTTTGGCTTCAATTATGCAGTGCCGAAGTTATGCTACTCAAAATAAAGATTCTTTAAGGTAAACAATGCCTCGAAGTTCTTTTGAAGAGTTTCATCCGTCGGAACCTTGACAGCCTGCACTAAGTCCATTAATGCAAGATTATCTGTCTGAATACATGCACATTTCCCCACCATATAATGTCCTTCCTCTTTTGCTTGTCTCAAAGTAACACACATTTATTCTGCCTGCCGTTTAATGTATAATTGTTTTGTTCCTTGGACCAAAAACAATGAATTGCCTACTTAATCTTAATTTTGGCAACTTGGCCTGTATTTGCCGAGAAGTCCCATTTATTTGTTCTGTTCCTCTGATCCTTATATATTTTGTTCTTCATCTTCTTAGCAACGATGACAGTTGTTACGCGTTCAGCGGTTCCGCTAACTACAAAATAATCAACCATCCCTCTCTCCCACTTGTTTATTTATTATTTACTCTTAACTCATATTTATTCATAAACTGTTGGGGGGAAAGGGTCCAGTTCTCACTGAGGCATTTAACCTGGGTCCAACTTGGGCCATTTCAAGCCTGCAGATGGTGGAAAGGAAGAATTCCACATCGGAGTAGTTGTCTGTGCAGCGATGAGTTGTAGAGGCAGTCCTTGACTTACAACCATTTGTTTAGCGACTGTTCAAAATTACAATGGCACTGAAAAAAAGGACACTTCAAGTTTCATAAACACCACATCAGGGGTTGGACTTAGTATTCTGCGACTGTCGTAAATGCGAGGACTTGTCATCACCGCTTCTTGCACTTACGACAGTTGCAGAACAACAGAATGACAAGAGTTGGAAGGGACCTTGGAGGTCATCTACTCCAACCCCCTGCTCAGGCAGGAAACCCTAAAGCATTTTGGACAAGTGGTTGTCCAATCTCTTCTTGAAATTCTCTAGTGTTGGAGCACCCACAACTTCTGGAGGCAAGTCAGCAATCCCCGGGGATCACACGCTCACAATTTGTTCCCTTGGCAACTGGCATGTAGTATTTGTGAAGAAGTGTCCTTGGATCATGGTGTCACCATTTGTGATCTTCTCAGGTGGCTTCCGAGAAGCCAAATCAATGGGGATCTGGATTCGCTTAATGGCCGTGTGATTCACTTAACAGTCGTACCGATTCAACTTAACATCCATGACAAAAGGGGTCCCAAAGTTGGGAGTGACTCATTTAAGAACCACCCTGGTCTCAATTGTGGTCATAAGCCCAGGACTATCTGTATGCCACCCAGATCATCAATGGTTCATCCCTATCTCTGCCGTTGCTTCCTGTTGCACGTAAAAGTCAACAGCTTTATTTACAAAAACATCTTTCTCAGGTGTAGCCCATGACAAATCCTCCATGTGATGTTTGTTCTTCTGGATTTGTAACCTTGGTTGCATCAACGAATGGCCTTTAATTCACAAACACAGTCTCAAGGTTGTGGATAATGGATGTGTGTGTGTTTACAACTCTCTCCACTCAAAGTGGGATCCAAGGTCAACCTGTTAGAATAACCGTCAACTCAACTGATGGTCGGCATTGTCAGTTCTCCAAGGCTAAGTAGCTTGGGTGACAAAGGCTTGTATTTTCAGACTGCAGGGATGTCCAGATCTTTGTGTACCCTGTTAGTGTGACTAATCGGTTGTAAATCAGTTCTTGGTCAATGGTCAGATGTAAATGTGTGCCCATGTTTAACCTCTCTAACCTTGATGAATACTTGGTGGACCAGCATCTGGCACTGTCTCAGTCACAGTGACTCACTGTAACTGGCTAGCTTTAATAAAACAAGGGTGGGGACTTCTCCAACAGTTGGCATTGTTCTTATGGGTGTAGGACAACTCTCCGTGGCCAACTAGCTGTGACCAACTTGCCGTGGCCAATTTGTCACAAGACAAATGGCCATGGCCAACTTGTTGTGGGACAAGAGTTACTCTCCTCCTCCTCTCCCCTCCCCTCTCCTCCCCTCTCTCCTCCCCTCCTCTCCTGTCCTCTCCTGTCTTCTCTTCCTCTCCTCCTCTCTCCTCCTCTTCTTCCCTCCTCCTCCTCTTCCCTCTCCCTCTCCCCTCCTCTCCTCTCCCCTCCCCTCCTCTCTTCTCCTCTCTTCTCTTCTCCTCTCCTCTCCTCTCTTCTCCTCTTCTCCTTTCTTCTCCTCTCCTCCTCTCTCCTCTCTCTTCTCCTCCTCTCCCCTCCTCCTCCTCTCCCCTCTCCTCCTCCTCCTCCTCCTCCTAATACTTCTAATACTGGCTTCTAATACTGGCTTCTATAAAGACCCATAGGTTTTCAATGGTGGGCTCATAAATTATGAACAAAAGGTAGTATGGACAAATAGTTGCATTCAGAGCTTTTCCTAAAAGCATCGAATGGGGAAAATATGGCCAGAAAGGATAATTGCTAGAAACAAAGACAACCATCCATATATTCAAGCTCACGAATCTGTTATGTGAACCAAATTGACATTTAAACCAGAGATGTGAAGTCCAAGAAATGGCTGGTTGGTCCAAATGACCGTCTACTGCAGGGGTCTTCAAACTTGGCCCTTTTATGAGTTGTGGACTTCAACTCCCAGAATTCCTCAGCCAGCGTGCCTGGCTGAGGAATTCTGGGAGTTGACGTCCGCAAGTCATAAAAGGGCCAAGTTTGAAGACCCCTGATCTACACTAATCCATCCATCTCTTGGCGTACACTTCTTAAGTCTAATGAACTTCTAACTTCAGCTCAACTGACAAGTGTGTCCTTCACCCCACAAGACAAGGACTGAAATTGTTTCACTTCCCACACAACTGCACATTTCGAGTCATCTCGGCCCAGGAGTCCCTCTTGAAATCTTCTGTCCCACAAGCCCAATCCAATAACATAGCTTACCACTTCAACGTGGAAACAAAATTTCACCACTCCGGTGCCTCAAGTCTTTATGAAGACGTTAGACGCAAGAGACTCCCTCCTCCGATTTTTCTTCATAAATCTGCTTTTCAACACAAGCCAGAAGAAAGGAATCCGAAAAGTAGGATGGATCATCTCCGCTGATTTATTAGTCCAACAATCAAGCAGCTCCTTCTTCCCTTGTATCTGGAAGTTGCATTTTAATTAAACAATTTATCTATTACAGTTTTCTTATTTGCTTTGCCGAAGGAGGCAGATGTAATCTGAGCTAATATCCCGTATTATCGGGCTTTGCCAAGTGGACACCACAGGAGACAAATGTACATCAATTATGTGATTAGTTACATTAATAGGATATTTTAGGGGTCTGGGTCTAGAAATAAGAGGATAGTGTGCCACACTTTCAAGCCGTTGATGGTGAATATTGAACCCCTGATATTAGATATTTAATAATAATAATAATAATAATAATAATAATAATAATAATAATAATAATAATAATAATAATAATAATAATAATAATAAAGTTGGAAGGGACCTTGGAGGTCATCTATTCCAACCCCCTGCTCAGGCAGGAAACCCTATACCATTTTGGACAAATGGCTGTCCAGTCTCTTCTTAAAAACTTCCAGTGTTGGAGCATTCACCACTTCTGGAGGCAGGTTGTTCCACTGATTAATTGTTCTAACTGTCAGGAAGTTTCTCCTTAGTTCTAGGTTGCTTCTCTCCTTGATTAGTTTCCATCCATTGCTTCTTGTCCTGCCTTTAGGCGCTTTGGAGAAGAGCTTGACTCCCTCTTCTTTGGGGCAGCCCCTAAGATATTGGAACACTGCTATCATGTCCCCCCTCGTCCTTTTCTTCATTAAACTAGACATACCCAATTCCAGCAACCGTTCCTTATATGTTTTAGCCTCCAGTCCCCTAATCATCTTTGTTGCTCTTCTCTGTACTCTTTCTAGAGTCTCAACATCTTTTTTACATCATGGTGACCAAAACTGGATGCAATATTCCAAGTGTAGCTTTACCAAGGCCTTGTAAAGTGGTATTAACACTTCACGTGATCTTGATTCTATCTTTATTCATTTGTGGAATAAAAAAGCAGCTTCAGGAAACAAAAACAAGTAGCTAAAGTCAGGAAGAAAGGTTTTCATGCAAAACAGTTGCTAAGTCAATTTTGCCCCACTTTACGACCTTAATTGCTGCGGTTGTTAAGTGAATCGCTCCACTTGTTTAGTGAGTAACACGGTTGTTAAGTGAATCCGGCCTCCCCCTTGACTTGGTTTGTCAGAAGGTCGTGTTGAAGGAAAAGTCTTCATCATGGTTCAGTCCAAGCCAGGAATAAACAACATGGCGATTGCTTTAGAAAGAAGGTTGCATTTTGTTGAAGAGGAGAGCCAGACAGAAAGATGGCTCTGGAAAAAAAGAGAGAAGGCACATGTAGGGAGTGGGTTTTTATACCTTCTTGGGCTTTTGTGTTTGGAGTTGTTCCTGTGGCATGAACTTTGACCTGAGTCTGAGTGTGCCTTTCTGGTATTCTGTGGGTGGTGGGTTAATCCTGTTATGTCCCAAAGGTCAATCCTGCTTCCCTGGGGCTGTGGCTGATGACTCTTAGATTTTTGTTGTGAGGAGTTGTTGATTCTAGGGATCTTTCTTCCTGATCCCAGTTTCCTGGCTCCAATCTTTATGACAAGATTATCACATCTGCATTTCTGCAGACTTGGTTTCTGTTTGGGACAGAGAGACTTGGGGTGGTGGTGGTTTCTGCCTTTAAGATTCTTTGCGGAAATATATTCTGCCTTTTTAATATTTCCCAAAATATTTCTTTCTCGGGGGGGGGGGGGCTGACTTCCCACAGTCGCAAAAGGGGATCACGTGACCCCGGGACACTGCAGCCATCATAAATATGAACCAGGTGCCAAATGTCCGAATTTGGATCACGTGACCATGGGGGTGGGTGCTGAAATGGTCCTAAGTTTGAAAAACGGTCATGAGTTATTCTTTTCAGTCCCGTTGTAACTTTGAACGGTCGCTAAACGAAAGATTGTAAGTCAAGGACTGCTTGTAAAGGCTCCAGAGAAGGGTCATCCACCTTTCCAGAACAGGTGAAGTCCAGTAAAGTAAAAGATTTATACAACTGGGAGGAAAAACCAGGGCATATGTTTGCCCTAATAACACACAACAACAACAACAACAACAACAACAACAACAACAACAATAACAATAATAATAATAATAATAATAATAATAATAATAATAATAATAATAATAATAATAATAATAATAATAATAATAATAAAGTTGGAAGGGACCTTGGAGGTCATCGAATCCAACCCCCTGCTCAGGCAGGAACTCTACACCATTTCAGACAAATGGCTGTCCAGTCTCTTCTTAAAAACTTCCAGTGTTGGAGCATTCACCACTTCTGGAGGCAGGTTGTTCCACTGGTTAATTGTTCTAACGGTCAGGAAGTTTCTCCTTAGTTCCAAGTTGCTTCTCTCCTTGATCAGTTTCCATCCATTGCTTCTTGTCCTGCCCTCAGGCATCTTGGAGAATAGCTTGACTCCCTCTTCTTTGGGGCAGCCCCTGAGATATTGGAACACTGCGTCCTTGTTTGGATGCAATAATTTCCATAGCTATATTTTCTTGATGACCTTTCTGTCTTTGGTCCTTCTGCCGTTGAGTTTCTGGTTGATTTTTCCTTTAATCAGTCGAGAAAATTTAATTAGTGCGATGCTGACTTGAGGGCTGCTTGTGATATGATATGTAAGCAAGAGATTCTAAATACCCATCAGCTTCTTTTGCTAATTTTGTTGCAATTTAATAAAAGCTGGCCCTTTTCTCCAAAAGGCGCTTACAGTGTGGAAAAGCCTATTGGATTTGAATTATTTCAAATTAGACTGAGCTTAATAAGTGCTGAAAGGGGAAATTGTTGATTCGTTTAATACACATCCTTTAGCGAGGAAGCCATAATATTAATTAGGACTTAGGTTGAGTGTACTATCCAGGCTATGTGGCTTTTAAACCGATGCAGGACAATAGGAAGCATCTATGGCATTGTGTGTTTTTGTGTGTGTGAAAAAAAATCAAATTTTAAAGGTATGGGGCTTTGATCATACAATCACACTCACTTTCTTGACTGTGGAATCCTTGGTGGTCTCTGACCAAACTCAAGGAAATTAAATTTCGTCCTAGTGCATCAGATGAAAGGTTAATATAATGAATCAAGTTGAAGGAACTTAGTAAACTGATACATGTGGCATTGTTATCCCTTCTATTCTATTCTATTCTATTCTATTCTATTCTATTCTATTCTATTCTATTCTATTCTATTCTATTCTATTCTATTCTACTCTACTCTACTCTACTCTACTCTACTCTACTCTACTCTACTCTACTCTATACTCTACTCTACTCTACTCTACTGTATTCATCACTGGAGGTTTTTAAGAAGAGATTGGACAGCCACTTGTCTGAAATGGTATAGGGTTTCCTGCCTGAGTTTGGGGTTGGACTAGATGACCTCCAAAGTCCCTTCCAATTCTGTCATTCTATTCTATTCTATTCTATTCTATTCTATTCTATTCTATTCTATTCTATTCTATTCTACTCTACTCTACTCTATACTCTACTCTACTCTACTCTACTGTATTCATCACTGGAGGTTTTTAAGACGAGATTGGACAGCCACTTGTCTGAAATGGTATAGGGTGTCCTGCCTGAGTTTGGGGTTGGACTATATGACCTCCAAAGTCCCTTCCAATTCTGTCATTCTATTCTATTCTATTCTATTCTATTCTATTCTATTCTACTCTACTCTACTCTACTCTACTCTACTCTACTCTACTCTACTCTACTCTACTGTATTCATCACTGGAGGTTTTTAAGACGAGATTGGACAGCCACTGGAGGTTTTTAAGACGAGATTGGACAGCCACAGATTGCCTCCCACCGGCCGATACGCTCCCACAGAGAGGGCCTCCTCAGGGTGCCGTCAGCCAGACAGTGTCGGCTGGCGACCCCCAGGGGGAGAGCCTTCTCTGTCGGAGCACCCACCCTCTGGAACGAGCTGCCCCCAGAGATCCGGGTGATCCCGGATCTCCCCTCCTTCCGCCGCGCCCTTAAGACCTGGNTAAGACCTGGTTATTTCAGCAGGCAGGACTGGCCTAGGGGTATTTTAAAGGGGTTTTAAATTAAATTTTTAGTAGAAGCGGCCAAATTTGAATAGTTATTTTTAATCTTTTTTAAATTTTGTATTGTACTGTACCATTGTTTTAAACTGGCTGTAAGCCGCCCTGAGTCCTCCGGGAGAAGGGCGGGGTATAAATTTAAAAAAAAGAAAAAAGAAAAGAAAAGAAATGGTATAGGGTGTCCTGCCTGAGTTTGGGGTTGGACTAGATGACCTCCAAAGTCCCTTCCAACTCTGTCATTCTATTCTATTCTATTCTATTCTATTCTATTCTATTCTATTCTATTCTATTCTATTCACTGGAGGCTTTTTAAGAAGAGACTGGACATCCATCTGTCCAAAATGGTATAGGTTCTCCTGCTTGAGCAGAGGGCTGGACTAGAAGACCTCCAAGGTCTTTTCCAACTCTGTTATTCTGTAAACTATAAACTTCTGTCTCTGTAGCCCATGGTTAGAAAAGTCATGATGGTGGTTGTAAGGATTTGATCGAAGCTCTGTCCTGTTTTATGTGCCTTGCGTATGTAGTTTCCCCATATATATTATGTAGCAAGGCAAGCAGGCATTTACAGTGTGGCTTCTGAGAGAGCCTACACGGTTATAAATTCTGCAAAATGGTCGAGATATTAAAAAGAGGGGGAAATTAGGAAGCCCTATCTACATTTTTGAGCAGCTCCTTTAATTTTGTTCCCTTTGGTTTTCCTTGTTTTCTTTTTTTAATATGCATGAACAACAAGAGAAAAAGAACACACTGGAGACCTTAATATTGTATTAAGCACGAAGCTTAAGATAGAAACCTTTCATTATATAACCAAATAATTTAATGCACTGGGCAGCTGTTTATCCATGCTACACTTAGCTCTAGATGTACAATTAAAGCAAACTTATGGTTATTAACATTTTGCAAACCACAGTTCATATTGGATATAATTCCCCCCCCCCGTTTCCACTGTTCCCGAAAAATAAAATGCATTATTTGCATCTTATAATGCAATAAAACATTCCCCCCCCAAAAAATAACACCAATGTTTTAATAGAATAACAGAATTGAAAAGGACCGTGGAGGTCTTCTAGTCCAACCCCCCTGCTCAAGCAGGAAACCCTATGCCATTCCAGACAAATGACTCTTCTTGAAAACCTCCAGTGATGGAGCAGCCACAACTACTGAAGGCAAGCTGTTCCACTGGTTAATTGTCCTCAGAGTTAGGAAGTTTCTCCTTATTGATTAATTGTTTTCACTGTCAGGAAATTTCTTCTTATTTCTAGGTTGCTTCTCTCTTTGGTTAGTTTCCATCCGTTGCTTCTTGTCCTGCCTTCAGGGGCTTTGGAGAATAGCTTTCCATTCCATTCCATTCCATTCCATTCCATTCCATTCCATTCCAT
>NW_015387707.1:61186-64117 GCF_001527695.2 Protobothrops mucrosquamatus
TTATTATTATTATTGAAGAGGAGAGCCAGACAGGAAGATGGCTCTGGAAGAAAAAGAGAGCGAGCACATGTAGGGAGTGGGTTTTTATACCCTCTGGAGCCTTTTGTTTGGAGTTGTTCCTGTGGCATGAACTTTGACCTGAGTCTGAGTGCGCCCTTTGGTATCTGTAATAGGTTAATCCTATTACGTCCTGTCTTAGAGTTTGGGTGGGGCATGTAGATTTTAGGTGTCTCTGTCTTCCTAAGCTTCTAGCTGGAGGGCTCCAACCTTCCTGAATGGATTATTACATCTGCATTTCTACAGCGCTGGTTTCTGCTTGGGGGAGGGAGACGTGGGGCTATTAAGAAAACTGGGCATGCTTTTCTGCCTCTTTAAGATCCTTTGAGGAAATATATTTTTCTGCCCTTTTAATATTTCCTTCTCTGGGGGGCTGACTTCCCACAAGACTTTTTAGTTCCCAGGAGAGCTAAGAGCCAACCAGCTTTCCCAACTTCTTGGTTAAAGTTTGGTCTACAGAGAAGAAAAGGTGAAATTTTTCAAGGCAGACGCAACTAACAAAGCCAGTGCTTGAAGCACTTCCCGAAGAACCAAAGCACTCTATTTGTTCTCTGCTGTTCCAAGAGACTTTGGTTCCAGGAAAAGGATTGTAATTAGGGGGTCCTTGGTGCTCTCTCTGCTTAGTTTCTTTCTTGCAGACCTTTCATTACCCAACTAGGTAATGTGGGAAGTCACCCCCCTGCAGAGAAGGAAATATTAAAAGGGCACAAAACAATAATTCTTACTTTAAGATTCAGAGGTTTATTTTGCTAACCATTTGGAACATAGCAAGCATAATCACACAACATCACTTACATTAGTAACCCATTGCAATGAGGACCATGTGGCATAGCGGATTCCAAAAGGACAGCTATAGGCCAAGGGCAAATCAATCAGGTCCAGTCTCAACCTTTTATATCCTTTCTCATTCTAAGACTGTAGTCAGATGGTCCGCTGACATTTGCTGACTTTCTACTAATTTCCTACTGACCATAACTTTCCACATATACCCGTGTACATTGGAACCTGCATCCATCAGCTACTTTCAGTTCCTCTTTTCCCACGGTTACAATACTCATGTTCCAAATATACACAGAACTACCTTCTTTGCAATTTCATATTGCACAAAGCTCAGCAGATTACAAATAATACGTCTGTTCTGGATCATATAGCTCTATGTAACCCTAACTAGAGAGCATGTATCAATATGTTAGAATATCTGACATTTATTGGGTTAAGTGCTGTCTCCTTAAGAGATGGATTATGGGAAATGGAGTTTAGCTAGTCAGTCATCCCATGTTAATGGGTCAGTGGGAGCAGTTTCTAAAGGGCATTGGGAGACTTCCTGGACGCAAGCCAGATTGGAATGTCTTTGTCTGAAAGAAGCATGGGCCATCAGATGTCACCCGATGACCCTGTTCTGCTATAAAGATGGTATGGAAGAGAGCATCATTCTTTCACCTATAGGAATGGACAAGAGATGTATTGTCAGAGGCAATCGTCATGAATGCAAGTAATCTATCTGATTAAATATGTTTTTTGTTATGAAATCATTTCTATTGAGTTTATCTATCTGATTTGATTTAAGAAGGCATTTTAACTCAAGATCAGAATAACGTCCATATTGTGAAACAATATAGAGTTCGAGTTAAAGCTTTGTTTTAAATCACCACTGTGGGGTCCATCTCAGGATTGCTCCAGCCTCATATTGTTATATGAAGCTATATTTTCATCTCCCATAGATATTACCAGGAAGTCAGTCAACAGGCTTTCATGGCTAAGGTGGATCTAGAACTCACCGTCTCCTCATGATTGGGCCAAAGTCACCCAGCTGGCTTTCATGTCTAAGGCAGAACTAGAACTCACAGTCTCTTGGTGATTGGGCCAAAGTCAACCAATCAGATATCATGGCTAAGGAGAGACTAGAACTCATGGTCTCCTGATGTATCTGGTGAACTCTGGTCTGGATGTACCCCTGGTCCATCTAGTGAAAATAAAGGCTGACATGATAGCAGTGTTCTGATACTTGAAGGGCTACCATAAGGATGAGGGAGTTAACTTATTTACCAAATCACCTATAGGTAAGACAAGAATCAATGGATGAGAACTAAGCAAGGAGAGAAGCAACCTAGAAATAAGGAGGAAATTTCCTGACAGTGAGGACAATTAACCAGTGGAACAGCTTGCCTCCAGTGGAACAGCTTGCCTCCAGAAGTTGTGAGTGCTCCATCACTGGAGGCTTTTAAGAAGAGACTGGACAGCCATTGATCAGAAATGGGTCTCCTGCAAAGCAGGGGTTTGGATTAGATGACCTTCAAGGTCCCTTCCAACTCTGTTACCATTACTGGTGCTTGGCCCAAAGTCACCCAGCTGCCTTTCGTTGCTAAGGCGAGACTAAAACTCACAGTCTCCTGGTGCTTGGCCCAAAGTCACTCAGCTGACTTTCATGGCTAAGGTGAGACTAGAACTCACAGTCTCCCTTTTCTAGCATGGCATCTTAACCACTAGAAAAAACTGGCCCTCCTGCCATGGATTTGCTGGCCGTGAAAAACCCAGATATAATAATAATAATAATAATAATAATAATAATAATAATAATAATAATAACAACAACAACAACAACAACAACAACAACAGCAGCAGCAGCAGCAACAACAACAACAACAACAACAACAACAACAATAATAATAATAATAATAATAATAATAATAATAATAATAATAATAATAATAATAATAATAAAATAAAGTTGGAGGGGACCTTGGAGGTCATCTAGTCCAGTGGTTCTTAACCTGGGCGGTACCGCCCCCCAGGGGGCGATTTCATTTTTCAGGGGGGCGATGGAATGAAAAGGGGCGGCGTGGGGGCGATGGAAGGAAAAGGGGGCGATAGGGG
>NW_015387707.1:66790-75338 GCF_001527695.2 Protobothrops mucrosquamatus
TGTTGGAGCATTCACCGCTTCTGGAGGCAGGTTGTTCCACTGGTTAATTGTTCTCACTGTCAGGAAGTTTCTCCTTAGTTCTAGGTTGCTTCTCTCCTTGGTTAGTTTCCATCCATTGCTTCTTGTCCTGCCTTCAGGCGCTTTGGAGAATAGCTTGACTCCCTCTTCTTTGGGGCAGCCCCTGAGATATTGGAAGACTTGCAATCATGCCCCCCCTCGTCCTTCTCTTCGTTAAACTAGACATACCCAATTCCAGCAGCCGTTCCTTATATGCTTTAGCCTCCAGTCCCCTAATCATCTTTGTTGCTCTTCTCTGTACTCTTTCTAGAGTCTCAACCTCTTTTTTACATCCTTTTACATCCTAGGATAGATCGTCCAACTCACGAGATCTTTATTGCCAATATGATTAGAGCAGAGCAGACGTCTGCCTGCAAAACAGTAATTGTAAGGCTGCGAATGCTGGGCCAAGCAGAAGGCCGATGGCAGCAAAAAGCTTGTGGCGCTTCCCTAGCCATTATCCAAATGTGGTTTGTTAGTTCACTTCCCAGGTTGGCTGGTACCCAGCCATTAAAGCTTTGGTACATGGGTGTTAGGCAACCAGTTCCATGCTGCAGCATCTACACACGACAGAAGCTTCTGGAAATAGGTGATAGTATCCACCAGTCAAGTCATTTCCAGTTGGCAGTCACCTTATTGCCTTTGATGTATAAATCCAATGATTATCACACTCCAGAAGCAGTATTTCACAGTATTTCTAAGGCAGGAGAGCCCAAGCAAAGTAACCAGGGATAAATAGCAATAATTGCCAATAAGCATCTTTTAGATCAGAGCTCCCCAAACCTTCCGGCTCGGTGGCTCAGAAGGAAAGGGAGGTACAGGGAAATGTGTGTGTGCATGGCCCGCATGCGCATGTGCAAATGGGCGAGCACAGCGGGCTGTATGCACCAGTAATGGCATGCGGGAGCCCACACACATGTGCAAATGGGCCACTGGTGCCCCCGTGCATGCACAAACGGGCCGCTAGCACCCACATGATGTTGGTGGCAGCGTTAGTGTCACTGCGCATGCACAAACGGGGCCACTAGCCCCTGCATGGCAGCGCTACCGCAAGTGGGGGGGCCCTTGCCAGCTATTCCCACAGCCCGGTGGCCCAGAGGCAGCAGCCCGGTACCGGGCTGCAGACCATAGGTTGGGGACCCCTGCTTTAGATGCATCTTTAATTAACAGCTAAAGTGGCCCAGTTTATTCTGGCTTCAATGAAGGAGGCAGAATAATAGAACACACGAGTTGGAAGGGACCTTGGGGGTCTTCTGGTTCAACTCCCTGCCGAAACCCTGTACCATTTCAGACAAGTGGCTTTTTCTTAAAAACCTCCAGTGATGGAGCACCCACAGCTTCTGGAGGCAAGCCGTTGCATTGATTAATTGTTCTAATTGTCAGGAAATTTCTCCTTAGTTGTAGGATGCTCTTCTCTTTGATTAGTTTCCATCTGTTGTTTCTTGTCCTGCCTTCAGGCACTTTGGAGAATAGGCTGACACCCCCCCCCCTCTTTTCTGTGTGGCAGCCCCTCTCAGATATTGGAACACTGCTATCATGTCACTTCTAGTCCTTCTCTTCATTAAACTAGACATACCCAATTCCTTGTATGCTTTAGCCTCCAGTCCCCTGATCATCTTTGTTGCTCTTCTCTGCACTCTTTCCAGAGTCTCAACATCTTTTTTACATCGTGGTGACCAAAACTGGATGCAGTCTTCCAAGTGTGGGCCTTACCAAGGCATTGTAAAGTGGTATTAACACGTCACGTGATCTTGATTCCATCCCTCTGTTAATGCAGCCTAGCACTGTGTTGGCTTTTTTGGCTGCAGCCGCACACTGATGGGCCATTTGTTGTAAAAATGCAAGGTTATGGCATGACCCCAGAAGGAAGGGAGAAACAATTTGCTGCTCCACTAATTTTATCTCAAAAAAATTAAAAAAAAATAGATCAATTTTCTTCCTTCGCAGGCTACACAGCATTGTCTTTTAAAGAGATTTTTCTAACCTTCCTGGCTTGAACACTGAACTTTATAAAGCCTTAGTAAGGCGATACCTGGAATGCTGCATCCAGTTTTGGTCACCACATTACAAAAAAGATGTTGAGACTTTGGGAAAAGTGCAAAGAAGAGCGACTAGGATGATTAAAGGACTGGAGACTAAACCATAGGAAGAACAGTAACAGGATTTGGGCTTGGCCAGTCTAGAGAAAAGAAGGACTAGGGGGGACATGATAGCAGTATTCCAGTATTTTGAGGGGCTGCCACAAAGAAGAGCGGATCAACTTATTTTCCAAAGCACCAGAAGGCAAAACAAGAAACTATGGATGGAAACTAATCAAGGAGAGAAGAAACCTGGAATTAAGGAAAAACTTCCTAACAGTGAGGACAATTAATCAGTGCAATAAAAGTTGCCTCCAGAAGTTGTGAGCGCTCCATCACTGGAGGTTTTTTAAGAAGAGACTGGACAGTCACTTGTCTGAGATGGTACAGGGCATGGGTGTCAAACTCGATTGCGTCATGTGACGTATCATGACGCATCGCAATGTGACGCATCCGGCCCGCGGGCCACCAGTTTGACACCCCTGGTATAGGTTCTCCTTCTTGAGCAGGGTGTAGGACTAGAAGACCTCCAAGGTCCCTTCCAGCTCTGATTGTATCTATCTATCCTCTATCTATCTAATATCTATCTATCTATCTATCTATCTATCTATCTATCTATCTATCTATCTATCTATCTATCTATCTATCTGTCTATCTGTCTATCTGTCTATCTGTCTATCTACTATCAACTATGATCTATCATCTATCTCTATCTATCGTCTATCGTCTATCATCTATCGTCTATCGTCTATCGTCTATCGTCTATCGTCTATCGTCTATCTGTCTGTCTGTCTGTCTGTCTGTCTGTCTGTCTGTCTGTCTGTCTGTCTGTCTGTCTGTCTGTCTGTCTGTCTGTCTATCTATCTATCCAGTGCTTTTTAAAAAAAAAAAAAAAAAAAAAGGTGCCGGAACTCACGCACGTCATACAACCCGCCTTGCCTACCCTACAAGGTTCCATCCAAAAAAGGTGCCGGAACTCCGTTCTGGGCGTTCTATGAGAAAAAAAGCCCTGACTATGCATAACGTCACCGTGTTTGCAGACATGATCCTCACTGCAGCACAAGAATTGCCAGCAGGAACCGTAAAGTTTAGGCTGCTGTAATTTTCTGCTGACTTGGTGGATAAATATTTCTTTAACTCATTGTCAAAGAAACATGCTACGTTTCCCGAAGCACCGGGCTTTCCTGTATGGGAAGCAAAGTCGACATGAAGTTAAATGCAGGATTTTGTTCTTTTTCAAAGCCTCTAATGTTTGTGAATTTAAATTAATCTTTCCTCCCTAGTTCCAGTTGAAAAGAGAAGCAGCTCTTTTCATCTCAGCTGCTAGAAAGAAAACAGTAAAGAGAAGGAGCTAACAGCCAAGAGCAGTAAGGGGAAAAAAAAACAACCCCCAGCTAATGTAATTTCAGGCAAGTTCAGAGTCATATTGCAGACAAAAGAATTTCTAAAGCAGCAAATAAAAGTCTATTACATCAAGCTGATTTCCGGAGTTATTTTTTTTTTCTGTGATCACCCAATGTTGATTAGAGAGGAAGCAAATTAAAGAAGATGCACATCCATATTTATGGATTTATTTTTTTATTTTTTTAAAAGAAGCTTCTTAAAGAAATACGGTAGTCGTGTGAAGTTCTAACTTTATCCTTCATCTGAAAGAAAGGAGAATCTCAAGCTGTTTCTTTTTTTTTTTTTAAAAAATATTCATTTAAAAGAATTGTATGAATGCTCATCTTAGATGACAAATGGACTTCAATTCCCAGAATTCCCCAGCCAGCATGTTTTAAAACCTGTCGACTTCCAGAATTCCCCAACCAACATGCTTTAAGACCTGTGGACTTCAACTCCCATAATTCCCCAGCCAGCCTGCTGACTTGAAGTCCACATATCTTAAAGTTGCCCACACTACATTACAGCATCCAAGTTAAAAATTGAGTTGTAGCCATTTTCAGGAGATGCTATCTGTTGAGTTCCATGCAGCTTAATCTAGCTTGCTAAAAGCTGCCTAGAAAGTTCACAAATGGTGATCACATGACTCGGATGTCACAACCATTGTATATACATGTTGATTGCCAAGCGCTCAAATTTTGATCTCTTGTGGGGATGTAGGAAGTCAGCAACCCGCCCAAAAAAGAGACTTTCCTAGGATCAAATCATTTACTTCTCTCCACTTCCAGGAAAATAGCCTCAAGCAAAAGCCTGAAATCTTTAGGAATGGAGATTTTGTAATCCATTCAGAAGACCTTGTCCACCCTATTCATACACAAAACGCCTTCAACCACAGCTCCCACAGATGGCTGGGGCTGATGGGCTTAGAAAAACAAAGACTCCTAAAATCTACATTCCCCACCCAGCTCCAAGGGCAGGGCAGGGCCTCCCAGCCACAATGGGAGTCAGACAACAATAATTAGAATACCAAAAGGGCACACTCAAGGACAAGTCAAAGTACATTTCACAATGAACAGGCATTACAATACAAAGCGCCAAAGAACTCCTCTCAACTCCATTTTGTCAGCTGTCCCAGAACCGCATCTTGTTGCTGGTTCTGCTCATCAATAAACAGAAACCGTCTTTCCTAAGCAGCCTGCCTCCATTTTATTGTTCAGTATCTTTCTTCCAGCTTGGAACTGGACCTGATTTTTCTTCCAACGTTACGATGGTTGTAAGGTTGAGAGCCGGCTGTAACCAGCATTCTTTTAGTGTCATTGTAACTTCACAAATAGTTACTATGACCACAATTGAGCCCAAAATTTCTGTTGTTAAGTGAGAGAGTTATTAAGCGTCGGAATTTTGATCACGTGATCACGGGGATGGCTGCAACGGTCGCAAGTGTGAAAAATGGTCATAAGCCACTTTTTCAGCGCCGTTGTAATTTCAAATGGTCACTAAATGAATGCCTTTAAGTTGAGAACAATCTGTTCTAAACAAATGGTCGTAAGTAGCCCGTTTGAACATCTCCATGGTTTATTAAGGGTCACGTCGGCAAGACCACATCAATAACCCAAGAAAAAATAATAATTTCCTAGCTGGATTTTGTTTGAACTCTGGCAGCTCTGGAGTGAGAAATAGAAAGACCGTGAGATCTAATATTTTGAATTTTTATTCGAGCTCTTGTCATCTATAATGGGCAGTTGGCTTGAATTCTGCTATCATAAATCACTCCAAGCGCATAATGGCCTTTCTTAGTAGGACTAAGCAAAAAAAGGAGCTATTTTTCCCCCTCCTTCAAATAGATATATATATATATATTTTCCTGGCCATCTGCTCTCCAAACCAGTAGCACATTGTGGCTGGCATGCTGTATGTAGGTTAGGGAATCCCAGGTTCAACTCCCCCATCTGGTCATTAGCCCCCTTAAAGTCGTAACGACAAACTGGGGAATTGTTTGCAACATGGAGCAGGGCATATTGGAATGTTCAAAACCATTCCAAAATCAAAATCAACTGAAGAATTAGTCCCGCTTTATAAAACCTTAGTGAGATCACGCCTGGAGCAATGCATCCACTTTTCAATGCATCCACGTTACAAAAAAGACGTTGAGACCTTGGAAAAAGTGCAAAGAAGAAGCAAAAAGACGATTAAAGGCCTGCAGACAAACACATACGAAGAACAGTTGCAGGAATTGGATATAGCCAGTGTAGAGGAAAGAAGGACTAGGGGTGACATAATAGCAGCATTCCAGTATTTGAGGGACTGCTACAAAGAAGAGGGGGTCAACTTATTTTACAAAGCATCTGAAGGCAGGACAAGAAACAATGGATGGTAACTAATCAAGGAGAGAAACAACCTAGAACTAAGGAGAAATTTCCTGACAGTTAGAACAATTAACCAGTGGAACAACCTGCCTCCAGAAGCGGTGAATGCTCCAACACTGGAAGTTTTTAAGAAGAGACTGGACAGCCATTTGTCTGAGATGGTATAGGGTCTCCTGCTTGAGCAGGGGGTTGGACTAGAAGACATCCAAGGTTCCTTCCAACTTTGTTCTTCTATTATTCCTTCCAACTCTATTATCCCTGAGATATTGAATCACTGCTATCATGTCCCCCATTTTCTTCATTAAACTAGACCTACCCAATTCCAGCAACCGTTCCTTATATGTTTTAGCCTCCAGTCCCCTAATCATCTTTGTTGCTCTTCTCTGTATTCTTTCTAGAGTCTCAACATCTTTTTTACACCGTGGTGACCAAAACTGAATGCAGGATTCCAAGTGTGGTCTTACCAAGTCATTGTAAAGCGGTATTAACACTTCACGTGATCTTGATTCTGTCCCTCTGTTAATACAGCCTAGAACTGTGTTGGCTTTTTCGGCAGCTGCAGCACATGGCTGGCTCCTATTTAAGTGATTGTCCACTAGGCTTTGAACATCATCAGTGCTAGAAAGGAATGAGATTTGCAGAAAGAGGAGGAAGAGGACTGTGGGCTCCTTGGTGCTCTCTGAGCTGGGTTGTTTTCTTGCAGATGTTTCATGACCCAACCTGGGAACATTATCAGTTTTAGAAGGAAGTGGAGTTTGTGGAGAGGAGGAGGAGGAGGACTGTGGTAGATAGATGATAGAAAGATAGGTAGGTACTGTAGGTAGGTAGATAGATAGATACATACATAGATACATAGATGGTAGGTAGATAGATAGATAGATAGATAGATAGATAGATAGATAGATAGGTAGGTAGGTAGGTAGGTAGGTAGGTAGGTAGATAGATGATAGATAGATAGATAGATAGATAGATAGATAGATAGATAGATAGATAAATATAGTCCTGTAGCTACACAGATGAAGATGAATGAATGGATGGATAGATAAGGTAGATAGATAGATAGATAGATAGATAGATAGATAGATAGATAGATAGATAGATAGATAGATAGATAGATAGTAGATAAATGATAGAAAGATAGGTAGGTAGGTAGATAGATATAGTCCTGTAGCTACACAGATGAAGATGAATGAATGAATGAATGAATGAATGAATGAATGGATAGATAGGTAGGTAGGTAGGTAGGTAGGTAGATGATAGATAGATAGATAGATAGATAGATAGATAGATAGATAGATAGATAGATAGATAGATAGATAGATATAGTCCTGTAGCTACACAGATGAAGATGAATGAATGGAAGGATAGATAAGGTAGATAGATAGATAGATAGATAAATAGATAGATAGATAGATGATAGAAAGATAGGTAGGTAGGTAGATAGATATAGACCTGTAGCTACACAGATGAAGATGAATGAATGAATGGATAGATAGGTAGGTAGGTAGATAGATAGACAGGCAGGCAGACAAGAGACAAAACTTCTCTGATGCCCTCACCTGGTCACCCAGATGTCTGCAGCTGCCACCTATTTCATACAAATTTCCGTCTTCCACTTCAGTCTTAAAAGTATTCTCCAGCCATTGTATTATAACCGATTTATATCTTTAATCACTGCGCCGTTCGAAAGTTGAAAATCACCTCCCCGCCCCCCGAGGTCCTCCACTTCCACTCCTATCGAATAAATGGAGCAATCAGGGCCGCGTTCCCACTGCGCGCCAAAGTCTTGACGATCCCAGATCTCAGGAAACACTTAAAAGACACGGATAAGAAAAAAACGATCCGCTGTGAAGGAAACTCGAAGAGATCCATGACAACCTTTGGAGAGGAAGGGAGCTATTTCTCTTCCGCCTTCTCCAGCCTCCTTTAATCAGAGCACTTCATAACGCCTCCTAATAAAATATTAACAGGGCCTCATTGTTCTCGAGGTCTGGAGACCATTTATGAAGGCAGGGAGAAGAAGATAATCCATAAGAATTTCAGGAAGGGAACATTTTTTTTTTGTTGCTGCTGTTTTTCCTAAAGGAATCTTCCAGACCAAAAGCTCATTTCGCTACAAGAATGCAAGCGAAGCCAGGGGAAAAAAAAAATAAATAAGAGGAAATTGTCCAATGTTTTTCGGTCTTGAATTATGGATGATTCAGGGGCTGAATGCTGCTTCACATTTGCTTCACCTCTGTCAGCTGGAATTGCTGGTTTTTCAGAACTAGAGGCCGGCGCTATTAAACATAAACTTCTTGTGTTGCTGTTTCATTTTTCCGGTGTACAAGCCAACAATTGTCCGATCCCTTGGAACAGATATTCTTCGCTGGTAAAAGAGAATATTTGTAGCCCAGGATTGAACGGTGGGCTTCTTCGTGCTCTGTGAGCTTGGTTGTTTCCTTGAGACGTTTCACCACCAAACTAGGTAACATCATCAGTGCTAATAAAGGAGATCCCTACTATTACTGAGGATTTTACGTAGTTTGGGTAATGAAACGTCTGCAAGAAAACAAGCAAGCTCAGAAAGCACCAAGGACCCCACAGTCCTCCTCCTCCTCCTCCTCCTCTATCACTGGAGTTTTTTAAAAAGAGATTAGACATTTGCCTGTCTGAGACGGTATA
>NW_015387707.1:75889-83370 GCF_001527695.2 Protobothrops mucrosquamatus
GTTCAGAAGCCTTTCATTCTCCAGCTGACAGCCTTTGTCAGTCAAAACTCACAACACATAATAAGAAAGTCTCCCTTTTGTGTTCTGTGTCAGTCTTATCCGTCTTGGTGGCAACCGGAATAAGGTCTTCATTGAGGTAGACCTTCTTATCAGTTAGGACAGGAAAGAAACACCGATACCTTTTTGTTATTTCCTTCTGTTGTCATCCCCGAGAGAAGAACACAGGAAAATGGAAAGTTTTCTACAAAGATGCTTTTGTAGAAAGATGCTTTTGTAGAAAACCCGAGAAAGGGATCTTGGAAATGATACAACTGTTTATCGTCTTCCTGATCGGTTTCTCTTGGGCTCTGTTATATATATATAAAAAAACTGGCCAGAGGGTTGATGTTATTATATATGTTGTGGGCAGCAAGGTTACCTTACGCACAAAAATGGAAGGGCACTTTGAGTCCCACAATGGATGAATGCAGTGGTGGGATTCAAATAGGGGAACAACCGGTTCTCGGTGTGGATGCTGCTTCCGGAAGTCCGTTCTGGGCCTGGGCAACAAAAGATTAGCTACCGATTCTGCCGAAGTGGTGCAAACCGGCTGAATCCCACCACAGGAAGGAAAGAAGAAAGGAAGAAAAGAAGGAAGGAAGGAAGGAAGGAAGGAAGGAAGGAAGGAAGGAAGGAAGGAAGGAAGGAAGGAAGGAAGGAAGGAGTGGTGGGATTCAAATATGTGAAGAACCGGTTCTCTGTGTGGATACTGCTTCCAGAAATCCATTCTGGGCCTGGGCAACAAAAAATTAGCTACTGGTTCTGCCGAAGTGGTGCAAACTGGGTGAATCCTATCATAGGAAGGAAGGAAGGAAGGAAGGAAGAGAAGAAGGAAAGAAGGAAGGAAGGAGTGGTGGGATTCAAATATGTGAACAACTGGTTCTCTGCGTGGATGCCACTTCCAGAAGAAGTCAGAATGGAAGTCCGTTCTGGGCCTGGGCAACAAAAGATTAGCTACCGATTCTGCCGAAGTGGTACAAACCGGCTGAATCCCACCACAGGAAGGAAAGAAGGAAGGAAGAAAAGAAGGAAGGAAGGAAGGAAGGAGTGGTGGGATTCAAATATGTGAACAACTGGTTCTCTGTGTGGATGCTGCTTCCAGAAATCCATTCTGGGCCTGGGCAACAAAAAATTAGCTAACTGGCTGAATCCTATCATAGGAAGGAAGGAAGAAAGGAAGGAAGAAAAGAAGGAAAGAAGGAAAGAAGGAAGGAAGGAAGGAAGGAAGGAAGGAAGGAAGGAAGGAAGGAAGGAAGGAGTGGTGGGATTCAAATATGTGAACAACCGGTTCTCTGCGTGGATGCCACTTCCAGAAGAAGTCAGAACGGAAGTCCGTTCTGGGCCTGGGCAACAAAAAATTAGCTACCGGTTCTGCTGAAGTGGTGCAAACAGGCTGAATCCCACCACTGGATGAATGGCTGCAAAAGTTGATGGAGTTACTGTAGCAGAGATGGCTAAATTGACTGCTTTGATTAAAGGGGGAAAAAAAACCACAATTACTTTAGTTTCTGCTTGGAAACCGCTTCTGGACTTTGTGCTTGAGGTGGGGAAAAAAAATGAAACTTTGATTTTAGGTTTTCCTGATGAGATAGGTTTGTTGTTATAGAAATGGCTGGTTTATATTACTATGTAAAAGTAAAAAGTTGGGATTTAATGCTACTGTCTTACGCTACTGCAAGGGAGTCGGAAGTCAATGCCTTTTCTTTCTTATTTCCCTTCACAACATAATAATAATAATAATAATAATAATAATAATAATAATAATAATAATAATAATAATAATAATGATGATGATGATGATGATGATGATGATGATGATGATGATGATGATGATGATGATGATGATGATGATGATGATGATGATGATGTTGGAAGGGACCTTGGAGGTCATCTAGTCCAACCCCCTGCTCAGGCAGGAAACACTATACCATTTCGGACAAATGGCTGTCCAGTCCCTTCTTAAAAACTTCCAGTGTTGGAGCATTCACAGCTTCTGGAGGCAGGTTGTTCCACTGGTTAATTGTTCTCACTGTCAGGAAGTTTCTCCTTAGTTCTAGGTTGCTTCTCTCCTTTATTAGTTTCCATCCGTTGCTTCTTGTCCTTCAGGTGCTTTGGAGAATAACTTGACTCCCTCTCTTGTACTAAACCAGGGGTCTTCAAACTTGGCCCTTTTATGACTTGTGAACTTCAACTCCTAGAATTCCTCAGCTAGGCACGCTGGCTGAGGAATTCTGGGAGCTAAAGTCCACAAGTCATAAAAGGGCCAAGTTTGTAGACCCCTGTACTAAACTTAAAAACTTCCCTTCTCCTCCCTACTTTCCCATTATTTTCTTTTTTTATCTTTTTGTATTTTATATTATACACTAATAAAAAGAAAACGGGTCAGAGGGAAATTGCATGAGTCCCTGGACTGCTAGGAAAGCTAACCCAGGAAAAATGCATCTTCCTCAAGTGCAAAAAGTTAAATATAACCACGGAAGTTTTGTGTCCCATGGTTATCCAGGGATTTGTAAGTTTGGGGAGATGTGTTGGTACTAGAGAAAAGAAGAGGTCCATCTGCTGGGTGGGAACTTTGGTGTGGGCATCTCATCTTGGGCAATCAAGATCATGTGAAGTGAAGCACCTGAAGGCAGTGATGAAGCACCCACAACTAATAATAATAATAATAATAATAATAATAATAATAATAATAATAATAATAATAATAAGTGGACCACCTGGTAAGCTGCTGCAAGAAGATCGCACAGATTGACTACAAGCAGCGGCATGACAAAGTAGCAACAATGGTGCATTGGAAGATCTGCAAGAAATATCATTTGCCTGTAAGCAAGAACTGGTGGGATCATAAAATAGAGAAAGTCATAGAAAATGATAAAGTTAAACTGCTCTGGGACTTCAGTGGAATGACTTGCCTCCAGAAGTTGTGGATGCTTCATCACTGGAGTCCCAAGGTGCTTTTCCAAAAGACAACTGGATTTTGTTTTTCCTTGAAGACATTTTGCTTCCCATCCAGGAGGTTCTTCAATTCTTTTTTTTTGGTCTTTTCTTTAAAAAGATTTTGCTTCTGAAGAACTGAAGAAGCTTCTTGGATGAGAAGCGAAACATCTTCAAGGAAAAACCAAGTCCGGTTGCCTTTTGAAAAAGCACCTTTGGGACAATCATGACCTGGAGGACGGAGAATCTCCATAGATGTTCATCACTGGAGGGTTTTAAGAAGAGATTAGACAGCCATTTGTCTGGAATGGTGTGGGGCCTCCTGCTATTCTTTGTTAGGCTAGACATACCTAGTTCTTGTTGTGATTCCTCGCCAGCCAGTGGACTGGGCAGCTGAGTCTGAGGAATCAGAGGAGGGAGAGGAGGGGCCTGGAGTGACATCAGTGTCAGAGGAAGGCTCTAAGACTTACAGTCAGATGAGGAGCCTGGTCCCTCTACTCGCGCTCAGGCTGAGACACAGCTGTGCTGGGCGTCTGAGTTGGACAGTGATGAAGAACAGCAGGGAGATATCCTGGATGCACAAATGCGCAGGCAAGAGAAGCGAGTAGGACAGAGGAATGCAATGGGGCCGCTCCAAAGGCAAAGGAGAAGGCATTAGAAAGCCACACCTTGGCTGAATAATAAAAGGGAAGGTGTGGGAGGTGCTGGTGGCCGAAGACAACCATTCATGTTGAGGAATCGAGTTTCAGTGAACTGTCTTTGTTTGCCTTGGACATTGATTCAGGTCTGTGAATAATAAAAGGGGATTGTTTTTCTCCTGCGGTTCCAGCCTGCTTGTTTGGAAGAGGGATTTCTCCTTGTGAGCATAACAAGGACTCACGTAGGCTGGGACAGAACAGTTCTCTCAACCATTCATCATATGGTTTAGCCTCCAGTCTCCTTATCATCTTTGTTGCTCTTCTCTGCACATCTTCTAGGATAGTCCAATTCTTTTTTGAAGTTAGCCAAGCTGGTACCCAGCAGCACGATTTTAATCTTAGCATTACTTTAATTGCTTTAAAAAAATAACTTCTTTTTTTTTAAATTTTAAAACTCTAGTAACCTTGAATACTTGCATGGGAATTAGATCCTGGCAGGTTTTGTAGAATGAAAACTCCTGAGTCCAATTTACAAAGCATAATCATTACTTATTTTGAGCTCACGAGTGAGAAGGTATTACCTGCTTCTATTTTGGGGCGTCATCTTTTGCAACCTGGGCTCCATGCAGAACACATGTTTGTATTGGCGGCAGCAGCAGCAGAAATTCTGCAACGTTACAGATGTGTCTTCCTTGTTTTCCTGCCTCCTTTTTATAATACACAAAGTCTTCCCTTTCTATTTTAGACGCTTTCCTTTCTCAGCCATACCATTCAGGAATTTAATATACATGTATGTACTTGAGATATCTATGGAGATTCTCCAGCATCCAGATCACATTTGTCCCAAAGGTGCTTTTTTTCAGGAGGCAACTGGACTTCCTTGTTTTTCTTTGAAGATGTTTTGCTTCTCATAGAAGAAGCTTCTTCAGCTCCCTACCATCCAGTCAGAGCTGAAGAAGCTTCTTGGATGAGAAGCAAAATGTCTTCAAAGAAAAACAAGAAAGTTCAGTTGCCTCCTGAAAAAAAGCACCTTTGGGATTGAAATGAAATAGAATAGAATAGAATAGAATAGAATAGAATAGAATAGAATAGAATGTAGAGTAGAGCAGAGTAGAGTAGAACAGAGCAGAGCAGAGCAGAGCAGAGTAGAATAGAATAGAACAGAACAGAACAGAACAGAACAGAACAGAGTAGAGTAGAGTAGAGTAGAGTAGAGTAAAGTAGAGTAGAGTAGAGTAGAGTAGAATAGAATAGATAATAGAATAAAGTAGATAATAGAATAGAGTAGAGTAGAGTAGAGTAGAATAGAATAGAATAGAATAGAATAGAGTAGAGTAGAGTAGAGTAGAGTAGAGTAGAGTAGAGTAGAGTAGAATAGAGTAGAGTAGAATAAGTGAAAGAACAGAACAGAATAGAATAGAATAAGTGTAAGAATAGAATAGAATAAGTGTAAGAATAGAATAGAATAGAATAGAATAGAATGTAGAGTAGAGCAGAGTAGAGTCGAGTAGAACAGAGTAGAGTAGAGTAGAATAGAATAGAACAGAACAGAACAGAACAGAGTAGAGTAGAATAGAATAGAATAGAGTAGATAATAGAATAGAGTAGAATAGAATAGATAATAGAATAGAGTAGATAATAGAATAGAGTAGAGTAGAGTAGAGTAGAATAGAATAGAATAGAATAGAATAGAATAGAGTAGAGTAGAATAGAGTAGAGTAGAGTAGAGTAGAATAGAATAGAGTAGAATAAATGAAAGAACAGAATAGAATAGAACAGAATAGAATAAGTGTAAGAATAGAATAGAATAAGTGTAAGAATAGAATAGAATAGAATAGAATAGAATAGAATAGAATAGAATAGAATAGAATAGAATAAAGCTGGAGGGGACCTTGGAGGTCTTCTAGTCCAGCCCCCTGCTCAAGCAGGATAACCTATACCATCTCAGACAAGTGACTGTGAATAGCTCTGCTCTAATGTATTACTGCCATATAGCACAGCCCTGGGTGAGTAGCTTATTTTGAGGAGTCAGGGTGTCTCTAGAGTTGGCAGATGGTGGAATGGGCTCAAAATATTTAGATTAGCCATGACATGTAAATATTCTGATGAATAATCACAGGTCATGAGCATCAGTGTCAGCAAAAGCTGGCTATCTGTAAAGGAAAAGGCAGTTCTACAAAACACCACAGAAGTACAAGAAGGAGAGTGTAACAGATGAGTATGGACCATTCTAAGGTTGGAAACCCAACTACCTGTCAACATCCAGTTTGCGGATCCAAATAAAAGTCCAGGTTCATTCCATTTCCAAAAATCTTACTGTTTATTGAATACGCGGCGTGGTAATGTCGAAGCAAAACTAACTCTGAGGTTCCCAGACACCAGTTTCATAGAATTAAACAATAATTTCTCCAGGCAAACCCCCACCCTCTCACGTGGGCTATGTAAACAATTTCATTTTGTTATGGGAACCGTCTGCTTCATCTCCACGCCTGTTGTAGTGTCCTTGGAAAGGATTCAGGCTCTCCCGGTCTTGAGCGGAATTGTAGAGGTTTCATTTCTTCCTCTTAAGCATATCGAAAGCAACACCTCCCTGTCTCCTTACTCTAATGTCAAGCGGAAACAAAGAGGCACGTAGCTGCCAAAGTTTCATTCTTGACACTACCTCATTACAAGCAGTAGTATGGTCAAACACGAAGCTAATGCTGAGGCTGTCCCTATGTTGATGCAGTAGCCTAGGACCGTATTGGCTTTTTTGGCAGTTGATCGGATAACCTTGGGTTATCAAGGATGAAGCACATCCTAGCTGAAGATCAGTAGGTATAAACCATCTTTGTGTGTGTCTGTGTGTGTATGTGTGTGGTGTGTGTACATACCTCCATGTTTCGGTGTAGAATGTTTTCGATCTAGTATGTCACCTTGAAAGCTGTTCAGTTTTCTTTCTAAGATAAAGGGGACAGTGTTTCTTCATCCAGGGGATAAGCTGTAGTACCACCGGCCGTATGCTTTACAAGCTGGTGAGATATCTGGGTGCCAAAGAGGCACTATAAATGCAAAGTGTGATTTTATTTATTACCAATCATCCTTGTCAAAGGAAAACGTACTTTTCGGGTGTCCAAGAACAGAGGTGGAGAAAGTCTCGGCTGCCAGGATCCTGGAGACCGGCCAGGGAATGATCGATGGGCTTTCAAGTCCGGGCAACACGGGGAGAAAAAGCCTCGAAGCCAATACAAATCTTGCTCAATTGAAACCAGGTAGTATGTTAATCACCACCGAACAAGGCTGCAATTGTTTATAATATCAAATGTGCTGCCATTATGTTTTAAAGTAGAGAAGCTACGGGTCTCTCTGCCCGGACGCTCAATCTTGTTTTTCACTCTGAAATTCAGAATTCAGCATTCTGATGTATGCCTTTTTTTATTTCTCTATTCAACAGTTTCTGAAAAAAATATCTATGTATCTTCAATCACTTCTGGCTTCACCCTTCCTTCCTTCCTTCCTTCCTTCCTTTTTTCCTTCCTTCCTTCTTTCCTTCCTCCCTCTCTCTCTCCCCCTCCCTCCCTCTCTTTTTCCTTCCTTCCTTCCTTCCTTCCTTCCTTCCTTCCTTCCTTCCTTCCTTCCTTCCTTCCTTCCTTCCTTCCTTCCTTCCTTCCTTCCCTTCCTTCCTTCTTCCCTTCCTTCCTTCCTTTTTTTCTTCCTTCCTTCCTTCCTTCTTTCCTTCCCTCGTTTCTCCCTCTCTCCTTCCCTCTCCTTTTTCTTCCTTCCTTCGTTCCTTCCTTCTTCCCTTCCTTCCTTCTTCCCTTCCTTCTTCCCTTCTTTCCTTCCCTTCCTTCCTTCCTTCCTTCCTTCCTTCCTTCCTTCCTTCCTTCCTTC
>NW_015387707.1:83483-88332 GCF_001527695.2 Protobothrops mucrosquamatus
TTCCTTCCTTCCTTCCTTCCTTCCTTCCTTCCTTCCTTCCTTCCTTCCTTCCTTCCTTCCTTCCTCCTCCTCTATCAGTATGGCAGTCTTATTTATGCCTTTTTTAATTTCTCTCCTCAAAAGTGCAGATGCATTGCTTCTCAAATAAAGATAAACAATTAAGGTAAACGACGCCTCGAAGTTCTTTGAAGAGTTTCATCTGTCGGAACCATGACAGTATCTTCCTGTCTTAAAGGCCTTGGTGAACTCCTAAAATAGCAGAATGTCTGCAACAGTCCTAGTGTTAAGAGAGGATATTCCAGAGTGTCATCCTGTGATGATGGGGTGAACCCTCTGCTGAAATCAGCAGCCGCGGAACAGTGATGGTGTGAGGGAGACATGGAGATAATTAATGCTGAGTGGAAATCTAATTAAAACACAGCCCAAAAAAGAGATTAAAATAGGCTTGTTTGTTACCACGGTGTTCCCTGAAAGTAAAGCGGACGATGCGGAACGATTCTCTTAACCTTAGGTGTGGGAAGAAGAAACCATATGAGGCTTGCCACCAGAATCTGTGGGTGTTTCATCACTCTTTTCTTTTTAAGAAGAGACTGGACAGCCATTTGTCTGGAATGATATTACAGGGTCTCCTGCTTGAGCAAGGGGTTGGACTAGATGACCTCCAGGGTCCCTTCCAACTCTGTTATTTTGTTATTCTGAACAAAATGGGAGTCATTCCAAGCTGGAATGTGTCCATTTGAAATTTGTTTCTTTTATTTGCAAATAAATCTTTTCTTTTCCTTCCCATCTATCTGGTATGGTTCATTAGGCCTGCATGCCAGGTAAAAGAACCCAAAGTTTATAGGACAGGATTAAGATATAGAAGGATCTGGACAGACATGAACACTAGGCACTATCTAACAAAAGAAATTCAATGGTGAAAAAAGCAAGGTTCTACATTTAGGCAAGAAAAACCAAATGTACAGGTATAGTATAGGGGGTACCTTGCTCAATAGTAGTAACAGTGAGAGGGATCTCGGAGTCCTAGTGGACAATCATTTAAATATGAGCCAGCCGTGTGCTGCAGCTGCCAAAAAAGCCAACACAGTGCTAGGCTGCATTAACAGAGGGATAGAATCAAGATCATGGGAAGTGTTAATACCACTTTACAATGCCTTGGTAAGGCCACACTTGGAATACTGCATCCAGTTTTGGTCACCATGGAGCATCCACAACCTCTGGAAGAAATTTGTTCCACTGATTAACTGTTCTTTCAGGAAATTCCTCCTTAGTTCCAGGTTGCTTCTCTCCTAGATTAGTTTTCATTGGTTCAGATTTGCGGGCTTCAATAAAAACTGATAATGTGAGGTCCTCTAAATTTCAGTTTGACTCTTGCTCGCTCAGTCACATCTTCACATCATCTTTTACCTGTGGGAGAGTTGGAGAACTTTAATTATGAATTTGTAGAATGAGACTAAATACAGGCTAGATACCACCAAGGCTAGGGGGAACCTTTCCTAAATAAATAGTATTTATGTAATTATTTAATAATGATTATTATCGGTTACAGAAGGACAGAATGATAGAGTAACAGAGTTGGAGGTCTTCTAGTCCAACCCCCTGCTCAAGCAGGAGACCCTGTACCATTTCAGACAAGTGACTGTCCAGTCTCTTCTTAAAGACCTCCAGTGATGGAGCATTCACAGCTTCTGGAGGCAACTTCTGTTCCACTGGTTAATTGTCCTCATGGTCAGGAAGTTTCTCCTTAGTTCTAGGTTGCTTCTCTCCTTGGTTAGCTTCCATCCATTGTTTCTTGTCCTACCTTCAGGTGCTTTGGAGAATAGGTTGACCCCCTCCTCTTCTTTGTCTTCAAGGTCTGGTCCAACTCTGTTATTCTGTTATTCTATTGTTCTGGAGGCAAGTTCTTACTGTCAGGAAGTTTCTCCTTAAATTCCAGGTTGCTTCTCTCCTTGGTGAGTTTCCATCCATTGTTTCTTGTCCTGCCTTCAGGCGCTTTGGAGAATAGCTTCACACTCTCTTCTTTGGGGCAGCCCCTGAGATATTGGAAGACTTGCAATCATGTCACCCCTGGTCCTTCTCTTCATTACACTAAACATACCCAATTCCAGCAACCGTTCTTCATATTTTAACTTCCAGTTGCCTGGTTGTCTTTGTCGTTCTTCTCTGCATTCTTAGATCTGCACGAAGCAATGCCAGAGGCAATCACCTCTGGATAGCTGATCTGGATTCCAGTTATGGGACCACTGCTGCACCCCATAGAGGTTTTGTTTGTAATTATGTAGATTGTGTGTATATGCCTGCTTCTCTTTGTCATGTTCTCATCATACTCTAAGTAAGTATTTGAAAGGCTGCCAAAAAGAAGAAGGGCTCAACCTGTTTTCCAAAGCACCAGAAAGCAGGGCAAGAAACAATGGATGGAAACGAATCAAAGAGCGAAGCAACCTGGAATGAAGGAGAACTTTCCTAACAGTGAGGAAAATTCACCAGTGGAACAGCTTGCCACCAGAATCTGTGGGTGTTTCATCACTCTTTTCTTTTTAAGAAGAGACTGGACAGCCATTTGTCTGGAATGATATAGGGTCTCCTGCTTGAGCAAGGGGTTGGACTAGATGACCTCCAGGGTCGCTTCTAATTTTGTTATTTTGTTATTCTGAACAAAATGGGATTCACCCCAAGCTGGAATGTGTCCATTTGAAATTTGTTTCTTTTATTTGCAAATAAATCTTTTTTCCCCTTCCCATCTATCTGGTATGGTTCATTAGGCCTGCATGCCAGGTAAAAGAACCCAAAGTTTATAGGACAGGATTAAGATATAGAAGGATCTGGACAGATGTGAACACTGGGCACTATCTAACAAAAGAAATACAATGGTGAAAAAAGCAAGGTTCTACATTTAGGCAAGAAAAACCAAATGCACAGGTATAGTATAGGGGGTACCTTGCTCAATAGTAGTAACTGTGAGAGGGATCTCGGAGTCCTAGTGGACAATCACTTAAATATGAGCCAGCAGTGTGCTGCAGCTGCCAAAAAGGCCAATACAGTGCTAGGCTGCATTGACAGAGGGATAGGATCAAGATCATATGAAGTGTTAAATATCACTTTACAAGGTCTTGGTAAGGCCACACTTGGAATACAACATCCAGTTTTGGTCACCGCAATGTAAAAAAGATGTTGAGACTCTAGAAAGAGTACAGAGAAGAGCAACAAAGATGATCAGGGGACTGGAGGCTAAAACAAGAACAGTTGCTGGAATTGGGGATGAATGAAGAGAAGGACGAGGGGGGACATGATAACAGTGTTCCAGTATCTCAGGGGCTGCCCCAAAGAAGAGGGAGTCAAGCTATTCTCCAAAGCGCCTGAAGGCAGGAAAAGAAGCAACGGGTGGAAACTAACCAAGGAGAGAAGCAACCTAGAACTAAGGAGAAATTTCCTGACCGTTAGAACAATTAACCAGTGGAACAACCTGCCTCCAGAAGCGGTGAATGCTCCAACACTGGAAGTTGTTAAGAAGAGACTGGACAGCCATTTGTCCGAAATGGTATAGGGTTTCCTGCCTGAGCAGGGGGTTGGACTAGATGACCTCCAAGGTCCCTTCCAACTTTATTATTATTATTATTATTATTATTATTATTATTATTATTATTGTTGTTGTTGTTGTTGTTGTTGTTGTTGTTATTATTATCACTTCTACTTACTTTCCTTTTCTGAGGCCCTTCAGTTGCTTGTAACTCAGCCCCAAAAGTAGAAATTACAGAAAAGAGAAGGAGAACAGGAAGAGAAAAAGTGAGGAGATGAACAACAGAATAATCCATTATCCTTTACATAGTTCAAAGTAAAGGAGCAGAGTTGTCTAATAATTAAATTATATACTTATTGTTGCAATTTCGGGCCCCCGTGGCGGTAGCTAAAAATTATTTTAATCTTTAAAAATTTAATCAGATAAGCAGGAACAAGAAAAGAAAAGAAAAAACCCCAAGAGATTCAAATTTGCATTAATGTTCAGCCTTTCATCCAAGGAGCTGAAGACAAGGTACGGCGCTATTTCTCCCAAGTATAACTTCCCTGCAGTTCCACAGTTCCAGTTTTATTCCACGGTGGAATAATAATAATAAAAAAACACGACTTGTTATGTAGTTTTTCAATTATTTTCTACTTTCAGGAAAGCTTCTTTTTTGGCACTTTATTCCGAGAATAGTTTAGAATTATTATTATTATTATTTTTTCAAAATTTTCTGGGTGCAATTTTTGAGCTTCGTTTAGCTTCCGAGATGTTAGGAAAAGCTGTCGTACGGCTGTTGGATGGATGCATTTTGTTCTCAACTTACATTTTAATGGTTTTTAGAACTGGGAAGCAGCCTAGTGCCGAGAAAGTAGATGTCACATGAATTGATGTTAATTAATTAATCTCCACTGCCTGAAACTACCCAATTCTCCCAATCTGAAACTTCTCCAAATATATCCCCATGAGTTATCCCCCGTGAGATCGTCTATAGGGATTGAACTGAAACATTAAGGTTGAGGAAGATAAAGACTGCTGGGGAAATAAATTGAAAAATGGTCCATTGATATATAGGGAGTGAGTGAGTGAGTGAGTGAGTGAGTGAGTGAGTGAGTAGGAAAGAGAGAGGGAGGGAGAGAGGCTGGAGAAAGGAAGGAAGGAAGGAAGAAAGGAAGGAAGGAAGGAAGGAAGGAACAGTGAGTGAGTGAGTAAGGAGGAAAGGGAGAGGGAGGGAGAGAGGGTGGAAGAAGGAAGAAAGGGAGGAAGGAAAGAAAGAAGGAAAGTGGAAGGAAGGAAAGAGGGAGGGAGGGAGGGAGGGAGGGAGGAAGAAAGGGGGTAGGAAGGAAGGAA
>NW_015387707.1:89000-90943 GCF_001527695.2 Protobothrops mucrosquamatus
AGGAAGGAAGGAAGGAAGGAAGGGTGTGAATGAGTAAGGAAGAAAGTAAGGAATCAGCCTGGTTATCTCCTACAGCCAGATTCACTTAACAACTGTGCTGCTAACTTCACATCTGCAGCAATTCAATGAACATCTGTGGCAAGATGTAAGATGGGGCAAAATTCGCTTAACAACCATCTTATTTAGCAATAGAAATTTTGGGCTCAACTCTGGTCCTAAGGCGAGGACTACCTGTATCTAATATTTATACAGATTTGTGCTTTAGTCTGGCAAGATACCTGTGTGTAGGCAAGCAACAATGAACTACTCTGAACTACTCTGTTCTTGCTGCTTGTGCCCGACAAGCAAGGAAGTGGATTCAGAGGAGGAAAGGGTTGCCTCCTTAGGAGTGAGAGGAAACTCAGTCCTGGATGTGAGGTGTGAGAGAAAGAGGGTGAGGACAGACCCTCCTTAATAGCTCCCTGGGTATATTGTAAACGCAGATAGCAACGTGTTCAGTCTGGGGGTCGAGATTGAATCGCTATGATGCCTGCTAGCTTCTGTCACTAACCAACTTGCCATAGAAAAGGAGGGAGGGGTAGAAAACGAAGGGAGGAAATGGAAGGCTAAGTAGTCGTTCACGGACGGTGAGAGCCTGCATCACACCAAGGTCCCTGCCACAGGTGCTTGATGGAGAAATGAACTATTCCCATAACAAAAAGGAGGTTCTCCTGCTCGAGCAGGGGGCTGGACTAGAAGACCTCCAAGGTCCCTTCCAGCTCTATTCTATTCTATTCTATTCTATTCTATTCTATTCTATTCTATTCTATTCTATTCTATTCTATTCTATTCTATTCTATTCTATTCTATTCTATTCCATATTTTCTATTCTATTCTATTCTATTCTATTCTATTCTTGCACAATGGGAACACTTAGCAGGTGGGGGCTGGGGAATCTATTGTGTAGATTCCCGCAAGCTTTCGTGCGGGAAAACTCAAGAGCTGCTTTTGCTACTTTAGTTCCGAAAGGCTGTACCCAATAAAGTTTTGCTTGCTTGGGCTTAATTGCTTTGAGGAATCCTTTTGTTGGATTCACTAGTTGGACCCTTGACACTGGCAAGATTCTGTCTCTAGGGGTGAAACAAAAAAGAACTTAGTGTGCCGTTCTCAGTTTGGGAATTGATACAACTGTCCTGATCAATACAACATTTGTCCTTATCAGGCCCAGATGTTTTGCAGCTTCAAATTGGGTACCTCCCAGCCTCTTTCATTCTGCTTGTCTGAAGTGCAAACCATGTCACAGGGTTTTAGCCCGTGTTGAGGGTTGCAGCGAATGAATAATTCAAAAGTCAAGGAAGCTTGCGCCGAGCATCCTTCAGCTGTTAGGGAAAACCTGAAAGCTTTGATTATCCATCTGACAAAGCTTTCTTTTCACCTTGTCCCCGCTTAAACAGGCGATCCCTTCTGATCAAAACGTGACTGATGTCATTGCATGATTAAACTGGAAAAGCCTTTGCTGGAGAGAGGGCAGAACATAGTGATTAAAAGACACCCCCCCCCCCAAAAAAAAATCACATTTGGCTCTTTGGTGCCTCTCATCTCCCTGTTGTTGTTTTTTCTTGGATCAGCTCGAGTTATGTAGAACATCGGGATAAATATCTTGTCACTTTGAAAAGAACCTCTTTATCCAATTGTCACTCCGTTCTCCAAATGGGCATTGTGTTCCTTTTTTTTTTTTTTTTGACTTTTTTTTTAACAGTGACATGAAACAAGGGCACAATGTCTAAGGAGGCTTGACAGACAGCCGGATAATTCCAAGTGCTTAGAAGGAATGAAACATTGGAAAAAATGCATTCAGAAAGATGTTGGCCTCTATTCAGAAGTGTCTGAAGAGGAGTCATTAGGGGATTGACCTCTGCTCTCTGTCCTGTTTTGGACTGGGGTGGAAGTCCCATCTCTGTTCC
>NW_015387707.1:94682-95735 GCF_001527695.2 Protobothrops mucrosquamatus
GTTCCAGAGTCAGGGGTCTACTAGAGGGGTCTACTGGAGGGAGGAGCTCCTGATTGGTAGTCTAACCCTAAATGAAGCTCAGGAATTAACAATATTTTCAGTTCTTGGGGGAAGGATAAAGGTTTCAGAATAGAATAGAGCTGGAAGGGAACTTGGAGGTCTTCTATTCCAGCCCCCTGCTCAAGCAGGAGATCCTATACCATTTCAGACAAGTGACTGTCCAGTCTCTTCTTAAAGACCTCCAGTGATGAAGCATCCACAACTTCTGGAGGCAAGATGTTCCACTGGTTAATTGTCCTCACTGTTAGGAAGTTTCTCCTTAATTTCAGGTTGCTTCTCTTCTTGATTACTTTCCATCCATTGTTTTTTTGTCTTGCTTTCTGGTGCTTGGCAAATAAGTCCAATCAATCAATCAATCAATCAATCAATCAATCAATCAATCAATCAGAATAGAGCTGGAAGGGATCTTGGAGGTCTTCTAGTCCAACCCTCTGCTCAAGCAGGACATCCTATACCATTCTAGTCCAACCCTCTGCTCAAGCAGGACATCCTATACCATTTCAGACAAGTGACTGTCCAATCTCTTCTTAAAAACCTCAGTGATGAAGCACCCACAACTTCTGGAGGCAAGCTGTTCCACTGGTTAATTGTCCTCACTGTTAGGAAATTTCTCCTTAGTTCTAGGCTGCTTCTCTCCTTGATGAGTTTCCATCCATTGATTCTTGTCCTGCCCCCTGACACTTTGGAGAATAGGTTGATCCCTTCATCTTCGTGGCAGCCCCTCAAATATTACAACACTGCTATCATGTTTCCCCTACTCCTTCTAGCAGACACCCTGATTTTATTTATTTATTTTTATTTATCACAACTTATATGCCGCCCTTCTCCCCATGGGACTCAGGGCGGCTCACAGCATGTTAAAACAATATAAAACATTTCCCCTCTAAAAGCCAATTAAAAACCAAATATTTGTCGCTGTGTCTTGTTAAAATCCTTAAAATTGTCCCTATTTAAAATTCACCCTAGGTCAGACCCGCTTGCTGAAAAAGCCAT